>NW_027397142.1:4323464-4323881 GCF_003265705.2 Callorhinus ursinus | reverse complement strand
GGTCACAGGCCAGGTGAGCACGGAGTGCGGCCGGAGACCGGGGACACGGGAGTGACTGCTTTTCTCTGGGGGCGCACTGAGGAGCGGGGCCCTGAGTTCTCAGTTCCTCCGGGTGGAGATTGGGAGGCCACCATTTTCACCCTGGTCCTCCAAGGCTGTACCGAGAGCTTGCAGGGAGCAAAAGCTCCTGAGAGCAAACCCAAGCAGCTTGCTTAGCCCGGACCGACAAGGGCGGGGCAATTCCGCCTCCAGCAAAGACATTTGGGAACCACGGCAACAGGCCCCTCCCCCAGAAGATCAGCAAGAACAGCCAGCAAGCCAAGACCAAGTTTACCGATCAAGGAGAACGGGAGAACTCCAGCGCTAGGGAAATACTGCACATAGAATTCATGGCTTTTTTTTTTTTACCATGATTCA
>NW_027397142.1:4234033-4323364 GCF_003265705.2 Callorhinus ursinus | reverse complement strand
TTATTTTTCATTTTTAGAGTCATATTTTATCCCTTCATAGTAGTTACCCTTATTATTGGCATATATATATATAAGTTGTTCTCTTTTTAAAATTTTGAGATACACTTTCTTCTGACAGATCAAAATATACCCTAAATCACTAGTGTATGGCTTTGTTCTAGTCTCCTGCCTAATCATAGTCTCTCCCTTTTTTTTTCTTTTTTTTTAAATCTTTCTTTTTTCAAACAACCTCTTATCAATTCCTTTTATAAAATCTTTTATAATTTTCATCTTTACAGTCATCTTCCATCCCTTCATTGTATCAACCCTTATTTTGTATATATAAGTCTTTCTTCCTTTAAAATTTTAGGAGGCACTTTTTTCTAACAGACCAAAATACACTGAAAATCTAGTGTGTGGCACTGATCTATGCACTAGCCTGATCGTATTTGAACATATTCTGTTTTTTTTGTATTGTTCTGTTTTTGTTTTTATCTTTTTCTTTTTGTTTTTTGTTTTTTTCTCTTTCTTTTTTCTTACTTTCCCTTTCTTTTCCCCTGGTTTCAGGTCTTTTCTGATTTGTACAGACTATATTTGCTGGGGACGTTGTTAACCTGTTAGCATTTTGTTCTCTCATTCATCTATTCTCCTCTGGACAAAATGACAAGACGAAAAAAATCACCTCAGTAAAAAGAACAAGAGGTAGTACCATCTGCCAGGGACCTACTCAATACAGACATTAGTACGATGTCAGACCTAGAGTTCAGAATCATGATTTTAAAGATACTAGCTGGGCTTGAAAAAAGCGTGGAAGTTATTAGAGAAATGCTTTCTGGAGAAATAAAAGAACTAAAATCTAACCAAGTCAAAATCAAAAAGGCTATTAATGAGGTGCAATCAAAAATGGGGGCACTAACTGCTAGGATAAATGAAGCAGAAGAGAGAATCAGTGATATAGAAGACCAAATGATGGAAAGTAAAGAGGCTGAGAAAAAGAGAAACAACCACTGGATCACGAGGGCAGAATTCGAGAGATAAGTGATACGATAAGATGAAACAACATTAGAATAATTGGGATCCCAGAAGAAGAAGAAAGAGAGAGAGGGGCAGAAGGTATATTGGAGCAAATAATAGCAGAGAACTTCCCTAAGGTGAGGAAGGAAACAGGCATCAAAATCCAGGAGGCACAGAGAACCCCTCTCAAAATCAAAAAAATAGGTGAACACCCCGACATCTAATAGTAAAACTTACGAGTCTCAGAGACAAAGAGAAAATCCTGAAAGCAGCTCGGGAGAAGAGATCTGTAACCTACAATGGTAGAAACATTAGATTGGCAACAGACCTATCCACAGAGACCTGGCAGGCCAGAAAGGACTGGCATGAGATCTTCAGGGCACTAAACGAGAAAAATATGCAGCCAAGAATACTATATCCAGCTAGGCTGTCATTGAAAATAGAAGGAGAGATAAAAATCTTCCAGGACAAACAAAAACTAAAGGAATTTGCAAACACGAAACCAGCCCTCCAAGAAATATTGAAAGGGGTCCTCTAAGCAAAGAGAGAGCCTAAAAGCAGCATAGACCAGAAAGGAACACAGACAATATACAGTGACAATCACTTTACAGGCAATACAATGGCACTAAATTCATATCTTTCAATAGTTACCCTGAATGTAAATGGGCTCAATACCCCAATCAAAAGACACAGGCTATCAGATTGGATTAAAAAACAAGACCCATCAATATGCTGTCTGCAAGGGACTCATTTTAGACCCAAAGACACCCCCAGGTTGAAAGTGAGGGGGTGGAAAACCATTTACCATGCTAATGGACACCAAAAGAAAGCTGGGGTGGCAATCCTTAGACAAATTAGATTTTAAAACAAAGACTGTAATAAGAGATGAAGAAGGACACTATATCCTACTTAAAGGGTCTATCCACCAAGAAGATCTAACAATTGTAAATATCTATGCCCCTAACATGGGAGCAGCCAATTATATAAGGCAATTAATAACAAAAGCAAAGAAACACATTGACAACAATACAATAATAGTGGGGGACTTTAACAGCCCCCTGACTGAAATGGACAGATCATCTAAGCAAAAGACCAACAAGGAAATAAGGACTTTAAAGGACACAGTGGACCAAATGGACTTCACAGACGTATTCAGAACATTCCATCCCAAAGCAACGGAATACACATTCTTCTCTAGTGCCCATGGAACATTCTCTAGAACTGATCACATCCTAGGTCACAAATCAGGTCTCAACCGGTACCAAAAGATTGAGATTATTCCCTGCATATTTTCAGACCACAATGCTTTGAAACTAGAACTCAATCACAAGAGGAAAGTTGGAAAGAACTCAAATCCATGGAGGCTAAAGAGCATCCTACTAAAGAATGAATGGGTCAACCAGGAAATTAAAGAAGAATTAAAAAAATTCATGGAAACCAATGAAAATGAAAACACAACTGTTCAAAATCTTTGGGATACAGCAAAGGCAGTCCTGAGAGGAAGGTATATAGCAATACAAGCCTTTCTCAAGAAACAAGAAAGGTCTCAAATACACAACCTAACCCTACACCTAAAGGAGCTGGAGAAAGAACAGCAAATAAAGCCTAAACCCAGCAGGAGAAGAGAAATAATAAAGATCAGAGCAGAAATCAATGAAATAGAAACCCAAAAAACAGTAGAACACATCAATGAAACTAGGAGCTGGTTCTTTGAAAGAATTAACAAGATTGATAAACCCCTGGCCAGACTGATCCAAAAGAAAAGAGAAATGACCCAAATCAACAAAATCATGAATGAAAGAGGAGAGATCACGACCAACACCAAAGAAATACAAACAATTATAAGAACATATGATGAGCAACTCTAAGCCAGCAAATTAGATAACCTGGAAGAAATGGGTGCATTCCTAGAGATGTATCAACTACCAAAATTGACCCAGGAAGAAACAGAAATCCTGAACAGACCTATAACCACTAAGGAAATTGAAGCAGTCATCAAAAATCTTCCAACAAACAAAAGCCCAGGGCCAGATGGCTTCCCAGGGGAATTCTATCAGACATTTCAAGAAGAATTAATACCTATTCTCCTGAAACTGTTCCAAAAAATAGAAATGGAAGGAAAACTTCCAAACTCATTTTATGAGGCCAACATTACCCTGATCCCAAAACCAGACAAAGACCCCATCAAAAAGGAGAATTACAGACCAATATCCTTGATGAACACAGATGCAAAAATTCTCACCAAAATACTAGCCAATAGGATCCAACAGTACATTAGAAAGATTATTCACCACGACCAAGTGGGATTTATCCCTGGGCTGCAAGGTTGGTTCAACATCCGCAAATCAATCAACGTGATACGATACATTAAAAAAAGAAAGAACAAGAATCATATGATCCTCTCAATAGATGTAGAAAAGGCATTTGACAAAGTACAGCATCCTTTCTTGATCAAAACTCTTCAGAGTATAGGGATAGAGGGTACATACCTCAATATCATAAAAGCCATCTATGAAAAACCTAACCCAGTGAATATCATTCTTAATGGCGAAAAGCTGAGAGCTTTTCCCCTAAGGTCAGGAACGCGGCAGGGATGTCCACTCTCACCACTGCTATTCAACATAGTATTAGAAGTCCTAGCCACAGCAATCAGAGAACAAAAAGAAATCAAAGGCATCCAAACTGGCAAAGAGGAAGTCAAACTCTCACTCTTTGCAGATGATATGATACTGTATGTGGAAAACCCAAAAGACTCCACCCCAAAACTGCTGGAACTCATACAGGAATTCAGTCAAGTAGCAGGATATAAAATCAGTGCACAGAAATCAGTGGCATTCCTATACACCAACAACAAGACAGAAGAGAGACAAATCAAGGAGTCGATCCCATTTACAATTGCACCCAAAACCATAAGATACCTAGGAATAAATTTAACCAAAGAGGCAAAGAATCTGTACTCAGAAAACTATAAAACACTCATGAAAGAAATTGAAGAAGACACAAAGACATGGAAAAACGTTCCATGCTCATGGATTGGGAGAACAAACATTGTCAAGATGTCTATGCTACCTAGAACTATCTACACATTCAATGCAATCCCCATCAAAATACCATCCACCTTTTTCAAAGAAATGGAACAAATAATCCTAAAATTTGTATGGAACCAGAAGAGATCCCGAATAGCCAGAGGAATCTTGAAAAAGAAAAGCAAAGCTGGCAGCATCACAATTCCAGACTTCCAACTCTATTACAAAGCTGTCATCATTAAGACAGTATGGTCCTGGCACAAAAACAGACACATAGATCAATGGAACAGAATAGAGAGCCCAGAAATGGACCCTCAGCTCTATGGTCAACTCATCTTTGACAAAGCAGGAAACAATGTCCAATGGAAAAAAGACAGTCTCTTCAACAAATGGTGTTGGGAAAATTGGACAGCCACATGCAGAAGAATGAAACTGGACCATTTCCTTACACCACACACAAAAATAGACTCCAAATGGTTGAAAGACCTAAACGTGAGACAGGAGTCCATCCAAATCCTAAAGGAGAACACAGGCAGCAACCTCTTTGACCTCAGCCGCAGCAACTTCTTCCTAGAAACATTGCCAAAGGCAAGGGAAGCAAGGGCAAAAATGAACTATTGGGATTTCATCAAGATGAAAAGCTTTTGCACAGCAAAAGAAACAGTCCACACAACCAAAGACAACCGACAGAATGGGAGAAAATATTTGCAAATGACATATCAGATAAAGGGCTAGTCTCCAAAATCTATAAAGAACTTATCAAACTCAACACGCAAAGAACAAATAATCCAATCAAGAAATGGGCAGAAGACATGAACAGACATTTTTCCAAAGAAGACATGCAAATGGCCAACAGACACATGAAAAAGTGCTCAACATCGCTCGGGGAAATCCAAATCAAAACCTCAATGAGATACCACCTCACACCCATCAGAATGGCTAAAATTAACAAGTCAGGAAATGACAGATGTTGGCGGGGATGCCGAGAAAGGGGATCCCTCCTACACTGTTGGTGGGAATGCAAGCTGGTGCAATCACTCTGGCAAACAGTATGGGGGTTCCTCAAACAGTTGAAAATAGAGCTACCCTATGATCCAGCAATTGCACTACTGGATATTTACCTCAAAGATACAAATGTAGGGATCCGAAGGGGTACGTGAACCCCAATGTTTATAGCAGCAATGTCCACAATAGCGAAACTGTGGAAAGAGCCAAGATGTCCATCGACAGATGAATGGATAAAGAAGCAGTGGTATATATACACAATGGAATATTATGCAGCCATCAAAAGGAATGAGATCTTGCCATTTGCAACGACGTGGATGCAACTGGAGGGTGTTATGCTGAGTGAAATGAGTCAATCAGAGAAAGACATGTATCCTATGACCTCACTGATATGAGGAATTCTTAATCTCAGGAAACAAACTGAGGGTTGCTGGAGTGGTGGGGGTTGGGAGGGATGGGGTGGCTGGGTGATAGACATTGGGGAGGGTATGTGCTATGGTGAGCGCTGTGAATTGGGCAAGACTGTTGAATCACAGATCTGTACTTTTGAAACAAATAATGCAACATATGTTAAGAAAAAAGAAAAAGAAGAAGATAGCAGTAGGGGAAGAATGAAGGGGAGTAAGTCCGAGGGGGAGACGAACCATGAGAGACGATGGACTCTGAAAAACAAACTGAGGGTTCTAGAGGGGAGGAGGGTGGGGGGATGGGTTAGCCTGGTGATGGGTATTAAAGAGGGCAGATTCTGCATGGAGCACTGGGTGTTATGCACAAACAATGAATCATGGAACCCTACATCAAAAACTAATGATGTAATGTATGGTGATTAACATAACAATAAAAAATTTAAAAAAAAAGAAAATAGGTCAATAGAAATGATCAATTCTGAAGTACAAAAAAGCACTGAAGAAAATGAACAGAACCTCCAAAGCCTGTGGAGAAATATTTAGTCATCCAATATGTGGTAATTAGAGTCCCAAAAAGAGAAGAGAAAGATAATGGAACAGAAAAATATATTTGAAGAAATCATGGTTAATAATATCTCAATTTGTATTAAAGACATCAAGTTACAAATCCAACAAGCTCAAAGAACCCTGGGTACAAAAAAAAAAACAAAAACAAGAAACCTAAACACGTAGGCATATGGTAGTTAAGTTACTGAAATACAAATATAAAATATTAAATAGCAGTTAGAGAAAAATGGCATGTTGCATAAGGTGAAAGATCATACAGTTAACAGCAGATTTCTTACCAGAAACAATAGAAACCAGAAGACAATGGAATGTCATTTTTAAAGAGATGCAGTAAAGTGCCAGGGCACCTGGGTGGCTCAGTTGGTTGAGTCTGACTCTTGGTTTCTGCTCAGGTTATGATCTCATGGTCGTGAGATTGAGCCCCACGTCGGGCTGCACACTCAGTGCTGAGTCTGCCTCAGATTCTCTCTGTCCCTTTCCCTCTGCCCCTCCCTCTGTTCATGCACTCTCTCTCTAAAATCAATTAATAAATCTTTTAAAAAAAGTATAAACCTAGAATTCTATATCAATGAAGCTAGTCTTCAACATTGAAGGCAAAGAGATATTCCAGGACTGTGCCATCTAGTTCATTGGCCACTAGTGAAAGCTTTTGAGCATTTAAATATGAGTCGTCTGAATGGAGATGTAAGTGTAAAATAAACACCAAATTTCACAGACTTGGCATGAATAAAAATAAGGTAAACTATATCAGTAATAATTTTATTACATTGAGTGCATGTTGAAATGATATTTTAGATATGTTGAGTTAAATAAAACATTAGTACAATTTTTAAAATGAATGTGAAAGACATTTTGGATAAGCAAGCAGTAGGAAAATTCATGTGCAGCATACTCACACTAATAAATGCTAAAGGAAGTTCTGCAGATTAAAGAGAAATAATAGGTGGTAACTGGATCTAGAAGATTTAGTGAACATCACTAGAAATGGTAAATATGTGGGTAAACACTATATTGATATTTTTCTTCTCTTAAATTTAAAGAAGATAAGAATATTTAAAAATACAAATTATAAAACTATTCTATCATGAATGTAGATGTAATATATATGAAAACAATAGTACATGGGGGGAGGAAACTAGTATTGTAAGATCCCTATATTTTACCTTAAGTAATACAATAATAAATATAAATAAATATCTGTAGTAAATCATAGATGTACATTGTAATCTCTAGAGCAACCACTAAAAAAATTTAAATATGGCTAAAAAGCCTATACAGAAATTAAAATAGAATGCCAAAAAAACCTGTGATTAACCTAAAAGAAGGCAAGAAAGGAGAAACTGAGAAACTAAAAACAGAAAGATAAATAGAAAACAAACAGTTAAATGGTAGACCTAAATTAAACCATAGTAATACTTGGTAGAAATATAAGTGACTAAAACACCAATGAAAAGGCATGGATTGTTGGACTTGATAAAAAAGCAAGGTCAACTGTATGTTGTCTTAAGAGATACACTTTAGATTTATATATATTTAAATTTAGTGTGTATGTGTTTATGTAAATATACTGCAAAGAGTAATCATTAAAAATTTTGTAGCTACAGTAATACTAGGCAAAATAGACTTTGAGACAAAGCACATTACCAAAAGTAAAGAAGGACAATTTATAATAATGAAAGGCTACATCAGCAAGATATAACTAAAAATTTATATAAACTTAGTAACAGAGATTCAAAATACATGCACCAAAAAAATTAGAGGAGAGAGATAAATGCAGTATCATAATAAAATTCTGTTCTCAATAATATATAAAAACGAGACAAAAAGTAAAGATATAAGATCCAAATAATAAATGATGATTATAAATCGATACATTTATAAATCTATACATTTAAATTATAAATCTAAGTTATAGGATCTAAATGACTTAATTGACATTTATGGAAACTCCACTCAACCCTGCAGAACCCATGTTATTTTCAAGCATATATGGAATGCTTATCACAGTAATACACATGCTGAGCCATAAAACAACACATAATCAATTTCAAGAGATTGAAATATTACAGAATCTTTCTTACAGCCACAATGGAATTGCATTTGAAATCAATAAGAATAAGAGCTCTAGAAAAACAACAAATATTTATGTTAAATGATGAACTTCAAGAAAACTGAAATGTCAATGAAGAAATCACAGTGGAAAAGAGATAATTCAAACTGAATGAAAATGAAAATACTACGTATAAAATCTTATGGAACATAGTTGAAACTGTGCTTAGAGGGAAATTTATAACTCCAAAATGGAGTTATAAATTTCTCCACTTCCTGGAGAAAGGAAGTGATTTCAATCAATGATCCAAGTTCCCACTTTAAGAAACTAGAGAAAAAATGAGCGTGTGAAACCCAAAGTCAGTGTAAGGAGGGAAATGATAGAGGTAGGAGCAGAAATAACTGAAACAGGGACAAAAACAATGGAGAACATAACACCCAATGAGGCCTTTGAAAATATTAATACAATTAGTAAATCCCTGGCTATAACAGCTCAGAAAAAAGAGAAAACATAAATTAATAATATCAGTAATAAAAAAGGGAAGATCATTATAGATCCTACAGGCATTAAAAGTATAATAAGGAGACATTATAAACAACTTCATGCCAATACATTTAATAAATTTATTGATAATTTTGTCAATAAATGACAAACTGAAATGGACAAGTTCCTTAAAAAGTATAACCTATCAAAAATAACATAAGAAAAAAGAAAAAATCTGAATAGGTTTATATCTATCAAAGACCTTAAATTTTCTCAGAATAATTTCCCACAAAGAGAACTCTAGGCACAGATGGTTTCACTAATGAATTCTTTCAAACACCTAAGGAAGAAATATTACCAATCCTACAAAATTCTTTTAGAAAATAAAGAGCACTGGGTATTACATGCAACTAATGAATTGTTGAAAACGACATCAAAAACTAACGCTGTACTCTATGTTGGCTACTTGAACGTAGAAAAATAAATTAAAAAAGAGAAGGTGTGGCATATAGACAATGGAATATTACTCAGCCATAAAAACGAAGTTTTACCATTTGTAATAACATGGATGGAGCTGAGCAAAATAAGTCAGGTGGAGAAAGAAATATATGATTTCACTCTTATATGGAATTTAAAAAACAAAACAGATGAACACAGGGGAAAGAAAAAAGAGAGAGGCGAACCGTAACAGAGCACACACTGAGGGTTGCTGGAGGGGAGGTGGGCAGGGCGGGCTAAGTGGAGGACGGGTATTGAGGAGGGCATTTGTTGGGATGAACGCCGGGTGTTATATGTAAGTGATGAGTTACTGAATTCTGCTCCTGAAACTAATATTACACTGTGTGTTAACCAACTGGAATTTAAATAAAAACTTACAAAAATAAATTTAAAAAATACAAAAAAAAAAAGAAAATAGAGAAAGAAAATTTTCAACTCATTTTATGAGGGTAGTATAATTGTGACACCAAAGCCTGACAAAGGAATCACAGAAAGAGAAAATGGTAGACCACTTATCTCTTAGGAACATACATGATAAAATCTTTAACAAGGTGGCAGCGATCATCCCTACAATACATTAAAAGGATACATCGTGGCCAGATGAGCTTTATCCTATGAATATAAAGTTGGTTTAATGTTTGAAAATCAATATATTCCACCATAGCCATTGAATAAAGAAGAAAGAGTGTATTTATCTCAATAGATGCAGAAAAAAGATTGATAAAAACTAAAACCCCTGAGAGATAAAAACGTCCTCAATCGGGTAAGACATGGCCACAAAGACCCTCATGTAACATAACACTCCATGTTGAAAGACTGGATGCTTTTCCCCAAGATCGGGAACAAGTCAAAGAGGCCTGCTATCATCACTTCCATTCAGCATTGTGCTGGTGGTCCTCACGGGTGTCGGAGGGTGGGAGAAAGAAAAAGCATATGAATTAGCAGGGAAGAAGTAAAACTGTCCTTTTCATAGACAACCTGATTGTTTACATAGAAAATTCTAAATTGTTGACAACAACATCAGCTTATTAGGATACATATGTGTATTTAACAAAGTCTTGCGATAAAAGGTCAATATTCAAAAATGCATTTGAATTTCTGTATACTAGCAGCAAACAATTGGAAAATAAAATAAAAAATTCAGGTATAATTGTGCCCCAAAAGCGTAAAATCACTCCGCTCTCCCAGAGGTACCCCTTTGTGGATGACTGGCATGGTTACATGGTGGAAGGAAGAGAGGACATCGATTTTCAACTTTTGACGATCCAAATAGGATTTTTATGATGACAAAATAATCATGAATTCCAGGCTTTGTCAAGAGAGGAAGCCTTTTCTAAGGTCCTTTATTCCCATTAGGCTACTGACAGCAGGTCCGTAGAGCAGACCGCACGTGCCGGGTGGGGGAGGCCCAGCTCAGAAGGCACAGGGTGTGAAGAGAAGAGCTGAGTGTTTCTGACCCACAGGCTGTGGAGAGGAGGGAGGGGGAGCAGTGATAGGGCAGACAGAAGACGCTGCCCCCTCACTTGCCCCCACGGGCTTAAGGGTCCAGAGAGCACTGTGTGCAGGGAGAGTCAAGAGCAGGGGCATTCACGCCCCTGCCTCCCCACCGAGCTCTGGGAGGGGCTTCGCGTTTGTCTTGCTGCCAGAGCCAACATGGTGCCATAGCATGGTGTGGGTCTGGCCAGGGGGTGTGGGGGTGCATGAGCCCGAGGCCATACTCCAGGCTTTCCTATGGCCTGCAGGGGGGAAAAAGGGAATCCAGTTGTTGCCCTGGGTCCTGCTGAAGGGATCCAGAGGGGCTGGATGGGTCAGTGTGGGGGCAGAGCCTTGGGACAAAGAAGAGCCATTTGAATGGGGTTTTCATAGCCGGTTACAGCTCAGCAGTTACCAGCCAGGGCCCCGGGCCGATGAGCCTGCAATACTGGGACCAGTGGTGGTCCAGAGGACCCCCAGTGGTACCAGGACCCTTTCATTCCTGTTGCTGTCAGGTCACAGAAACTGCAGACATTGTAGAAATGCTTTACCCCATAGACAGGACTGAAACAGGGGAGCCTGGATGACATGGGGAGCTGTTTTGATCTGTGGCCCTCACCCCACCCTGCTCTGGCCACAGCACACAGACTCCCCTGCTGGCTCTTGCCCTCGAGGGAGGGCAGACTCGGAAGGAGCCGAGCAGCTTGAGCGTCAGATCCAAGTGTTGGCCCTGCTGCATCTCGTCTGACTTCTTAGGGATTCAGTCAGCATTTGGCATATTCCTATCATACTGTACCCAGCCCCGTGTGCACTGGAAAACGCTCTGATGCCCCGGTCTCACTTTTGCCAGTAGACTATCCAGGGTTCTGAGGGCACGGGCATGGATTTTTTTTATGTTTATTTTAAGCAAATAGCAATCAGCATAATACCACCCAAATAAATGCCCAATAAATATTAGCTATGGAAGGGACATGCAAGGAAATGTATAATTGGAGGTTGTGTTTGGCTGGGATCCGCTCCCAGCCAGCACTGCTGCTTTCTCAGGGGTGAAGTGTTGCCCATGAAACAGTGCTTTTTTTTTTTCTTTTTTTTTTTTATATTTCTTTCATACATTTAATGAAAGGACATATCTTTGATGATGCTGATGTGAAATGTGTTGTCCCACGATGGCATTAAGTAGCTGATTTATTTAAATATTTCCAAGTTCCTTGTGTTCCAAACATTATTTCTGAAAGGGGCTGAAGTTGTAGTATTAGATAACATCGTTCTTAATGGAGAGGCGTTTTAGTGAAATATTTTGTGTATAGGACCGCTGTGTGGGAGGTAGATCATAATATCCAGCGAATGATCATGTTGTACTTTTGAAAGCCATCTCAGAGAGGTGTTTCTATAGCTCGGACATCCAACGAGTGTGAGTGGGGGTCTTCCCAAGGTTCTGGGTACAGGTAGAGACACCTGGCCTGCTCCTAAGGCGTCCTTGTCTCCTTGCCTCGCACAGGTGGGGGAGGGCGGCGTGCTCTTGTTCAGGCAGCCCCCACTCTCTGCGGCACAGCCAGGGCCCTGAGCGGTGAGCCTGGGTCCGGTCCTGCCTCACGGACCCACAGGAAGGCGGTCCCAAGCGACGCTGTCAGTTACCGGCCATGCGCATCTTCACCGGGACCCGGGAGGTTGAGACGTACCCAGCCGCCCCTTGTCAGTTACAAAGCTTCAGAGAAGGACATCACAATTTTGAAATGTGTTCCCCAGCATAAAAACCGTCCCCATAAAAATTTATTTGCAGCTGTGCCTCCGTGCTGATAGATTTATCGCACAGAGCAGGGGTCAGTAAGCACTTGGACCCTGTGAAGGGCTAACCGGGTCCTTGCTCGCCAGGCACTCAGCTGCCGTGCCGTTATCGGAGCCGCGCACACTGAGCCGCCAGCCGCGGGGTCTCGGCGCTTCTGTCCTTGTCTTTCAACCTGTTAAAATGAGCGATTCTTGGAGTATCTCAAACGCAAAGCTTGTTTATGATGCAAATGTACAGACGCCCTTTCATCTCCCAAAGGCTTTGATGTCGTGATGCGGCGCCTTTAGCGCCACCTCCTGGCAGACGCGCGCACCGGAGACGTTACCTGGTTCGCAGACCTGTGCGCCCAGCGTAGGCACGGGGTGGGGGGCGGGCTAGGGACGGGGCGCTTCTGCCTCCAGGCGCTTTGTGAGGAATTGGGCCACTTCTGAATTAATACAAAGATGAGAAGAGTCTGTGGATTCGTTTTTCCTTAAGGTTTGGGAGCTGTGTCTAGCGCACCGAGGCGAGGGAAGCCTGCTGAGACAGGAAACGCCGGCGGCTCGGGATGGCAGGTGAGCCTCCTGCGGGTAGTCCTCCACTGATCTGGCCGCCCCTGCTCACAGAGATGGTAGTTTCCTCTCCTGCGCAGACGGGACAGACCGTTGTCTTAATACATATTCAATTAAGAAGCTCAGTTTTCTCTCCGCCACAGTGCTGGGTTTCAACTTGGGTCGGCGTCTCCCTGAACAGTGCTAGTGCACCTGCCTAGGCCCCACCCCAGAACATTTAAATTAAAAAAAAAAAATCTCAGGCAAGGGCCGGGCGTGGCTTTTTCAAGGACTCCTGGGTCATCGTAGTGTACGGCCAGGGTTAACAACCACAGATTGACCGGACCACGTTATGTCTTAATGTCATTTTTATTCATTTAAAAATATTCTTACTATTCAAATGCTTCTGAGCACAGATGCATAAAGAAACCTACATTTCCCAAGCTAAAAAACCCAGAAACAATAGTTAATACATTCTTTTTTGTTCATTAGGTAATCTTTGAATAAATAAATTTAAAGTTGAATAAAAGCCGGGTAAATATGCCAAAATTTAATTTTAACTGCTTCAATTTCTGCTGAAATGGCTGATAACATGCGTGACCAAAATAGAATTTTAAAGAGAGAATACTAATTAATTAATTTCTGTAAAGAGAGACAGACAAGATTGTGGGAGTGAGGAAACTCCTAACATTCTAGCTCCCTGGAAATTTTCTCTCAAACTTTCTTCTCATTCATTTTAAAGTCTGGAAAGTGTATTCTTTCATCACCCTTTGTCCAGAATTAAAGCAGCCCGGAAGTTGATATAACTCATTAAAGTATCAGCTAATGAAAACAGTGCTAATCCTAGAACATTGGAAATGGAGTTTCACGAATGTATCAGGAGTCAGGGAAGATTTAAGCCTCTCTTTTAAACGTACTGTATTTATGGGACTACAGGTTTTCTCTCCAAACTGACGCCCTGCGTGCACGGCACAGGTCCGAGATGAGGCTCTTGGATCATTCTCAAATGATGCAGTTACATCATGTTTGGTATGATTTTAGGGCTAAGTGTATCTTATTATATTCTCATTTTGTAAAAGCTGGTCTTCTGCATATATTTTTTACTGACCCGAATGTTTAATTAATTAGAATACCCCATCTTACCATCATCCTGCATAATGAGAGTTTACTGTACAGCTATTTTTGGTAGCCTGAATGAGTGGAAAGCTATTCACAATGATGAGTACCTGAATCCGCTGATTGTAGACGTGGGTAATTCACAATATCCCATCAGTGGTGATGGGGAGCAGACAAGCTAATTGGCCCACTTAAGGGATGGAGCTCCCCAAAGAGGGCTGTCTTTCATGGTTCAAGTTCCATTAATCAACAAATACTCGTTGAGCTCCCGCTGTGTGCCTAGCATGATGTTAGAGATGCCACGGTGCAGGGCAGGAATCAAGGCCACGTCCTACAGCATCCTATGATTCGGCTGGAGCACAAGACATACACATACAATACTTCCAGGAAAAAATAGAGTGTTTATGCAAACGATCACCGTGTATACTCAGGAAAGGAAGTGCTCCCTTGCACTGGGTAGGCAGAAGGAATAAAGGGGTATGGAATAAGACAACAGCTACAGGGCCCACAGGGATCACAAAGTGCAGAGCCCAGTGAAAGCGGCCTTAGCACCGAAGATAAGGTGTGCCCTCACGCACAGTCACCTGAAATGTTCCCTGTCTCGGACAAGGAGTCGCTGCCAAGACTCTTTCTAGCTCCTGTAAAGCAGAGTTGTCCGCGCCAGTTGTGCGGATTTGGGCTTTTGTTCTCTTTGGTTTCCGTTTCCCATTTACCCTGAGATTTTGCTCCCAGGAACACAGAATGGATGCAGTTTAGATCTAGACCCCAGAGCCAGTGCGTTGATGTCAGGGTCTAAAGCACAACGAGGAGGGACCAGCCACTTCCGTTCGATGAGGCGGCTGTGCCTTGGAAGTCTGCCCGCGAGGCTAGACCCACTCCTGCTTCACATGTGTGAGTTTTTGCAAATATTTTCGTTCGCTTACAGGTCCCAGGCTAAAGTCAAAATAATATTCACCGTCTGAAGAGAACCTGTGTTTCCCTGAGGTTGTGGGCAGGCCGTGTGCTTGCGTGTGCAGGAGAAGGTGGGGCAGGGAGAAGGGACAGGTGCCTTGTGCTTCGGGTCCAACCCTCCACATACAGACCTGGCTGCTTTCATGGTCCGAAGCTTCACGAAGCCCAGGGCCGGTCCAGACCTCCCAGGCAGGGAGAGTGAAGAAGGAGGAGGTGGCCGCCGCCCCCTTTGGACATCACCCGAATAACTTTCTGTCCGTGATGTTTGTGAAAACAATTCTCCTTAGATGAGCATACCCATGTCACAATGGCCATTCGCCTCTGTAGCCACAAGCAATCCGTGGTTGAGAGGTGGTGCCTGTGGGTTTTGTTCTCCCTCCTTCCAGGTTTGGGGTGGGACAAGGGACGGTTGGCTGTACCCCATCCAGTGGTTGCATTGGATTGCACTGTATCTGACAACATACTCTGGTCGCATAAACCCTATTTGCACCAACCTTGTGCTAAAGCAGTGAGAATTGAACTAAACTTAATGGCAGGTTTTAAAAAGATCAGAATAAAGGTAACATGAGGCAGAAACTATTTCAAGTAACACTTGATAGTCTGCATTGGAACTTTCATTGGAAGGAAACTATTCTGCCAAAAAGTGATTAGTTCCCTCCAAGATGGTCTCTCATTTTTAAATTCAGCATCACAATGCAATATGTTACCCCTCCTTTGATTTCATCCCCACTTATCTCTCCCACTTGGGCTCATTTCACATACTTGTGATTTGATTTACAAATTTGCGATTGGGTTTTAGAGGCATTATGCAGTCCACGCCGGTGCCAAAATACCCATCACCAGTTTCTCTGTTCAGCTTTTCTCGGATCACTTGTCATCCTATATTCCTGTCGGGACACCGCCTAGCGCTCACTGATAATTTCACCGTGGGGCTTAAGTGGCAGAGGCGAGGTTTGAGCCAGACCCAGACGGTACAGGCTGTCTTTGTCGCTCGGGCGCCCTGTGTCCTGAGAGCATGTGGCCATGCGGGCGCCCAGAGTGGCCCGTGCCCGCCCTCGCAGACGCTTTGCATTTCGTATGTGATTTTGTCTGTCTTGTCCGTTCAGGCGAGTCTGTGTCACAGGCCTTCGGATCCTCGTGAAGAAAGACCTACAAGGCAGTAGTGGGTCAAAAGTAGGAAGTGGGGCGCAGAGTGAGGCTGCTGTGGGTTGGTGGAGAATAGCAGTCAGCGGCAGGAACGCGCACGCCCTCTGGCCTGCAGCGGGAGGCCGAGCTGGCTTCCCTAGGGGAGAACACTTGACGTCTCTGTGCTTACTCTTATCTGCAAGTATCACTCGACTCGCTCCCTGGGTTGGTGGGAAGGCGGAGGGACGTGCTGGGGGGAGAGCAGGTCCGCGCCGGCCGAGATGGCGCTGTTGACTGTCCCCATAGTTTGGCGAAGCGAGGGGTCGTGGGATGCGCCCACGCTGGTGTCCTTGCAGCTTCTTCCTTCCCTCTGAGCACCTCTGCCACTCCAGGATTTGAGGTGCAAACGACAGTACCTGCCGGCCCCTCCCAGGTGAGGCCTGTGTCTACACAGCCTGCTCTGTCACAGGACCCCCGCTGGGTGGGGGGCAGGACACCCTGGCTCCCCCCCACCCCGCCCCCACGTGGCCCAGTCATGAGTCCCGCGTGGGTTACTAGGCTGACCCGGTTCTTGTCCTTTTACTGTCATGTATGCTGCTTAGGTGGGTCCCACATAGGATTTTATTTTTCTGTTTTTTTAATATGGTTTCAAGAATAATCTCCATCTTCTTCCTCTTCTTGGTGATCTTGACCAGAAGCCTCAGGTACTCTGCCCGGCCCCTGAGCATCCTTTCTCTGGCCCGTGGCTTCGCCTGCTAGCACCTGCAGCCCCTCCCCGAGCTCCCCCCGGAGCCCCACGCGGAGGTCGGGGCCACGCCGGTGCCCCCGGCAGTCCTCGGTGGCAGACAGGGTGGGAAACGCCGCAGCCCTCTCCTCTCTCAGGTAGGGCACCTTGGGGTACGTTCCTGCTCTGTCTCCTGGGGCCCCACGAGCGCTTTCCAGCGGTTTCCTTTCTGCCTCGCTTCTGTCCATGCCGTTTCCAGCTACTCGTCCTCAAACCCTCACCCCACGGCCCAGCTCTGCAGAAGCCTGAGATACCACTGTCCGCGCTGCCTCTAGAAACATGTCACACAAGAGATACGGTCACGGCTAACGGTTCATTGTCAAGTGCCCCGGTCCGTCTCCCGTCTCCGTCTCTCTCTGCCTCCCCTCTACCCTGCACCACACAATTTCCCTTTGGGAAACTGCTTCCTTCCTTCCTTCCTTCCTTCCTTCCTTCCTTCCTTCCTTCCTTCCTTCCTTCCTTCCTTCCTTCCTACCTTCCTACCTTTCTATGTGTCTTTGGTATTTTCCCAACCATTTAAACATCCTTCTACCACATGAGATGACCCCCTTGTAAGGATACCAAAATTATTTTGCCAACCTCTCAGTGAACACTGTTTCTCCAATTTTCAGTACAGGAATCAGTGCTTTGATGACGGTCTTTGTAGCCTTCCATGACACCTTAGCTTCAGTCCCTGGGCTTGAAGCCTCCAGACCAACCTGCTTCATATTTTAAAAGCTTTTGCTACAGTTTCCAAATTGACCTTCAGAAAGTTTAGACCAATACTGTCTGCACTTGACGCTTTCCATTTCCCCAAACACTTGATGAAGGTGGGCTTTACTCTTTGCCAGCGAGATGGGGGAAAATGCAACCTTGTTAATTTTTTTCTCTGAATTAACTTGTTTAAATACTACTTTGGATATTATACCTCTTCTTGTTAAATGATCTCCCATTTGGGCCATAGTTTCCCTAATTTATCCCCTGATTATAGCTGCAAATATTTTAAAAGGTTGTTAGTTTTCCTTTTTGTTGTATTTATGACGTTTTAATTTGCAGAACTTACAAGTGATCGTGTTATAAATCTACCAAGGTTTTCCTTGTTGTTTTTCCCTTGAGACTATGCTAATATGGGCAACTTCTACCTCATGGTTAAAACAGGGTTTTTTAAAAAACAAATGTGGTTTGGTGTCTTATAGTTTATTATCAATTTATTAATTAATTTTCACTTAACTCTCAGTTTATTTAGTATCTCATCGTTTATTTTTATACAAAGTTTGGAATGAGGTCCTCATTTTATTTCTCTCCAAATACTTGAGTTTTCTCTGTATCATTTAAAAAAGTGTTCCTCTTTTCCCCACTGACTTTGAATGTCATCCTTGTCACATCCTAAATTCTTTTTCCTATGAGGGCTCAGGGCCCAGGGTATGAGGTATTTGAAGAGATGTTAGGTTTAAAAAAGGCATGCTCTGTTCAAATCATCCTTTGGAAGCTTGGGGGAAGTGGGATTCACCTTCTTTACTGTAGGAATTCTCAGAGTCTGTCACGGGCTCGTGTACAGCGGGGATGATGGTGGCCGCTGACGGGTCCATCTGAGTGGCGGCGATGCAGCGGGTCCTGTTCTGAGAATGTTCCACGTGTTCATCTGTGTCTCTAGCCCTCCCGTGGGGGCTGTTGCAGCCCCGCACGACAGACCAGAAACAGGCTTCAACACTGGGATGGTATGCCCTCTCTCTAAAACGCATTCGCCACCAAATCCACGCACGTGCACGCTTGTTACACAAGACTCCTTCCCCCCCAATGCCGCTGCCGCCTGCCAGTGTTCTGCGTGTTCCCCCCAGGCTCCTTCCCTCTTGCCTGTCTTCTTCCACCTCAGACTGTGCTCCTTTGAGCTCTGTGCGTCTTTTATCTTGACGTTTTCAGTCATATTTGTACTTTTTGCCAGATTATTTTTCATATAAATTTTAGATTCACTCATTTAATTATAAAAAACAGCAATCAAGCTATTTGAAATTGAAATCGCAAGACACACCCAAGTTAACGTGTTATGACCCTTAGTTTAACAGACGTGGTAGTGATGCCCTACCTTCCGTTTCTGTGAGGCCTTCTTTGTCTCTCAACTAGGTTTTTAAATCTTCTTCAGGTATCTGGCACATTTCCCAAGACGTTTTTACATTTCTAGATATTTTCTGCTTTATTTTAACTTCTTGTTAAGTGAGACCTTTTATTTTATTTTTTTTTTAAGATTTTATTTATTTATTTGAGAGAGAGAATGAGAGAGAGAGAGCACGTGAGAAGGGGGAGGGTCAGAGGGAGAAGCAGACTCCCCGCTGAGCAGGGAGCCCGATGTGGGACTCGATCCCGGGACCCCAGGATCATGACCTGAGCCGAAGGCAGTCACTTAACCAACTGAGCCACCCAGGCGCCCCTAAGTGAGACCTTTTAAATTACATTTCTTAAAGTATAGAAAACAAAGAAGCAACAAGAAATCATAAAATGGAGATTATAACTATTAACAAGAGAGGTAAAATATCAGTTATAACAACAAATACAAATGGGTTAAGATTCTGAATGAAAAACAAAGCCTTTCATCATGGTTCAGAAAGAAAAACAAGCCACTCATAAAATACGTACCTATACAAAATCAGAGCCGGGTTAGGCAAAAGTACATCAAGAAAACACAGACAGATAGACTAAGCCATGGTGTCAACGCTAAAATGTCCTTAAAAGCAGAAGTCATGATGTGAGACTAAAGTGTCATATATATAAAGGTGTAGTAAACAACACTGTTTCAGCAATCATTAATCTTTAATACCCCTTAAATAGTGAAGGGTAGACAATAAATATGATCATAAGTAGAAAGAGTAGTAATTTTTTTCTTAATTATTTTTAACAAACTTCCTTGTTTTACTTTTTGTGGTTTTTTTCTACAGTCCACATGTAATTGATTTATATGCACAATGAAGTAATAATCAAGGCCTTTAAAAAATATATTGTATCTAATTGCCCTAGAATCTTCTATTACAAATAACTTCTCCCCACGTTTGTATCTAATTGTCCTAGAATCTTCTATTACAAAGAATAACTTCTCCCCACGTTTGTATCTAATTGTCCTAGAATCTTCTATTACAAAGAATAACTTCTCCCCTTGCCACATTTGTATTAAAGTGACTCTACATTTAGGGGCCTACGCCTCACTGTCCCTCCTGTTCTGATTGTCAGTTTGCTTCTTGTTTCATCAATACTTACTGTAACTTTAAAGAGATCTTAATATTTAGTAGAACATATCTCCTGCTTTGTTCTTATTCAAGAGCATTTTGGCTATTCTTTGCTCTTTGAATTTTCATGTAGTTTTAGAATCAGCTTGTCACGTTTCTAAAAAAAGTCTTCTGGGTTTTGATTAGCATTGTATTTAATATATAGATCAGTTTTGGTGAATGAGTATCTTTACCATATGCACCCTTCCAACCTACAAATGCTTTATGTACTAGAACTTATTTAGTTCTTTAATTTATGATGCTCTTTTATAGTTTTCTGCAGAGAAGTCTTGCATGTCTTCTGTAGGATTCATTCATAGTTACACATATTATTTGA
This sequence comes from Callorhinus ursinus, assembly GCF_003265705.2. Taxonomy (NCBI): domain Eukaryota; kingdom Metazoa; phylum Chordata; class Mammalia; order Carnivora; family Otariidae; genus Callorhinus; species Callorhinus ursinus. The sequence continues at coordinate 4,303,000 of NW_027397142.1, read as the reverse complement.
AGCTCTTATAAATGGTTTCTGTTTATACTCTACGAAAGAAGAGCCTGAGACAAGGATATGGGAGCAGGTAGTTTATTTAGAATATGGCCTCAAGAAGCAGAGCAGCAAGTGTGGGGCCGGAAAGAGAGGAGAACCAGTAAGGCAGGTGGTAGTGAGCTACTACCACTGTGGACAACCGGGACTCAGTCTCACGGGAAACAGAACGGGTCCTGGGATTTTTCCCACCAGAGGACAGTCTGGGACATTTGCCAACAATCCCATTCCTGCAATGCTTGAGGGTTGCCTCCGGAGCTGTTCCTGTTCCTGTACTTCTGAGTGTCTGTGCGTAGACCAAGAGTTCCCAGAGCGGGCGAGCAGACCCCACGTGTGCGCTTGCTGTGGGGCCCTCCGTGTGCGTGGAGCTGTCCACCACGGCTGTGCTGAAGTCAGGCTGGCCATCGGGAAGCAGCTCGGGGCACTGCCATCATCTGCTACATTATCTTTTTTATTTTCTAAACATTATGTCTGTTTTCAGTCAGTACAAAGATAGCCAGTTGATTTGTATGTGTTGACCATAATCCAGTGACCCTCCTAAATACACTTACCAGTTCCAATAATTTATCTGTAGATTCTCTTGGATTTTAGACTTACAAAGTTACATCAGCTAGGACTACGGACAGTCTTAGTTTTTCTCTAGCAGTCCTTCTGCGTCTGGTTTCTCTCTTGTCTTACTGAAGCACGTGGACCTCCAGTGCCATGCTGCAAAGGAGTGGTGAGGATGGGCACCGTTCCCTGCCTCACAGAGAAAATCTTACCTTTCACAAAGGACGATGTTTGATGTTGATTTCTTGAACATGTCCTTTATCTGGTTGAGAGCATCTTCTTCTAGCCATAGTTTTCTAGAAGTAATAGATTGTAAGTAGATATTGAATTTCACCATTTTTAAATTCATTAGAGGTGGTTTTTCTTCTTTTTCCTATTTCTTGTGGTGAGTTACTTTGGACTCCACGGCTATTCAGTTATGATATTATCAAAAGGTCATTTGCACGAAATGACATGGATGGAGAAACCTCTGAAAGAGATGTAGTTCATCTGGAGTTTTCTTAACTTTATTGTCATTTTTTAAATCAATTGCCCACAGACCTCGGGTGAAGCCTCTGGGCCCCTTCTCAGAGTAAGATTTCACAATGGATGAAGCATGTTGTTCTAGCTGTTCCAGAGGAAGCTGTGTGTTGTAGGATGTGGAACAAATACGTGGCATAGTGACTTTTGTGCTTTCAGAGCAGCATTGCTCAGGTGTTGGACCTGGTGGCCTTGCACCACCTGGCTCAGGGGAAGCGCTGAGCCTGAGCCCTGTCTTGGGAGATCTTAAGCCAGGTCACTGGACGTGAACTTTTCTGTGATCCCAGGTATGACATGTTTGGTTGACTATGTTCATCGTTGGAGGAACACTGGAGTTCAGTAAGAGGTTGGTAAAAATAAAGATGTGTTTTTTTCCATACGTTCGTTCGCAGACCCCTGGATTCTCTGCTGGGCCCCGTGGGGGCTGCTCTTCCCCGTGGAGCGCTCACACCCACTCTCCCATTTCTTCAGGAGAGCTTCACTCCCTCCCTGCACGAATGGCTCCTTCTCATCCTTCAGGATGAGCTTATAACATTGCCCCTCCACCCGAGTTCCCTGCTGCCCTCTCTCAACACACGTGTTCACATCCTTGCACACACTGATTATATTCTGCACGTATATATGGACTTGCGTGCTTGCTGCCTGTCTCCCCTGCCGGACCGTGAGCGTCTTGAGACCACTCTGTCCTCCACTGCACATCCACTGCTAGCCCGGCACTGGCTCATCCCTGCTTGTTGGAGGACTACAAACTGCTCCTTTCTGAATTGCATGTTAGCAACTGAGGCCACGGGAGAAGGGGACCTGATAACCTCATGGCCGTGAGCACCGTGAGGCCACTGCTGTGTTGTTTGCACCCGTTGTCTTGAGGGGGCCTGCCTCGGAGCCTAGAAGAGCTGAGGTTTGCCTGTTTGTTTGACACTAGACACTTGCACCCAGACTTGTGGGCCCGGCTCGGACACACACAGGACCTGAGAGCGTGTTGGATGAGTCCCGGTCACTCCTGGCTCATTTAGAAATTTTATTTTATTGTGTTGTACTTATTTCTAAAAGCACCAATTCATCATTATTCTTTTTAAGTGTGTTTTTCTGTGGCTGTCGGGGGGTGGTGAGTAGGGGGGCAAACACACCTGGGTCCTTCTCGCCCTGCCTGGCAGGACCACATACCCTGCCGAGCGCCCTGCTGGCCCCCGATGGTAACAGGCAGAGGTGAAGACGTGGCTGCCCGGCTGCATGAAGGCAGGGGGTGGGCGGGGCCCAGTGCTTCACCTTCTGAGGAGAGGAGGGGAGCTGCTGCCCGCATGGCGCACAGATTGGACACACCGGTCATAAGGGTGCTGGTGGCATTCGTGATGCACTTGTGGGTCACAGGCCGGGCTCACCCCTGTGTCTGACGGCGGGGCACACCCACTCTCGGCACACCGGGCCCCGTGTGTAAGTGCTGTTGGATGGCAGCTTTCCTAGAGGCGGCGTTTTTGGCAGAACTTCTGCGACAGCTCTCAGCGTCTCTGTGGCTCCCACCCTTCGTCCTCAGGTTGCACATTCACCTCTCGCTCATTGTCCCTGACCACCGAGCCCAGGCCCCAGGGAGTCAGGGTCGCCTTTGTGGTGAGCAGGATGGATGCAAACACGGTCTGTGGCCCTGACAGGATTTGGTTCTCTTTTGCAGAGAAGACAGTGCGTAGAATACAGTTGTGCCGTCTCTACGGTAATGCATGCACGGTGTCGGTGCGGAGTAATGAATAACCCGCTAAAGCAGATCATATCCTCAGAGCGCCCCTATAGACACCTTCCTGCTTCCTCCCCCACGAAAGGAAAGGAAACTGATTTGTGCCCCATTTCAGCCCTTCATTCCATCGCAAAGGACCTCGGGCTGGGAATGAGACACACACCGTAAGGACTACAGTCCTTCTGAATTCCAAACATACTCGGAACTCTCCACCTCTTCCGGCAGTCGCGGCTCTTGTCTGTGAAGCACACTGCTGTTCTGTTAGACAAGAATTCAAGAGAAACCCAGCCCGCCTCAGAGTTACCTCTTCATTTGGCCAAAATAAAGCAAGAATCATGTAAGATCGCATACACCTTCTACCTCAGACGGACACTTCACTGTGAGTTTCAAAACCATTTTGATTTTGCAAAAGCCAATTAAATTTTGGCACCTGATAAATATTGCTGGATGTCATTATAATCAACAGCTGCTGTCTGTGGGGCCCGTCTGCTGAGGAGGAGACACGTTTGCCCAAATTAATTGGAGGGAAATGATGGAAGGCAGCTGTTCCCGGCGCTGGGCCCCATGAATGAGCTGTACTCGGCCGTACGCATCCCTCCCCACTCCCCAGGGCAGCATAGGCCTCAGGAGACCAGTGCTCAGAGCCCCCGAGAGCCCCTCGCTCGCACAGGTAGAGAGCGTCGGGAGGCGTGCAGGTACCGCCTGCAGGCGCGACACGGACATTGAGCACAGTTCTACGTCAGTAAAATCAACCTCCACCGTGACGCTGTGGTGCATTCGAGCTGAGACATTGGTTTTCTTCTAGATCTTTTCCCTTTCTAGTGCATCTGATGGAAAAACAGGCCCACCCCCTGCAGGGAGGCTTGGGTCCGGCCAGCTTCAAGGGTTAGATCCCGGGGCGGGGGAGGCCGGAATCATGGAGTCAACCATGGTGGGACGGGCTCTCTGCGTGGCACCCTTTCAGGAAGCTTGGCATTTGCAGAGATAGTGAGAACTAGGTATGCATCCTAACTTCCAGAAAAAATAATTCACAGTACGTGATCCTGGTCAGACAGAGATAGAAATTGTCTTTATGTAACCACAGAGGACACACGAGGGAAGGGTCCCACTCTCCCCCAGACTGACAGGGTCAGAGCATGGGCAAGAGCACAGGTGGCTTCAGGCACAGCAGGAGGAGGGAGCACCTGCCCCTCCGAGCATGGCGTGGGTGAAGGGACAGTGCGCTGTGGGGCCAGCCGGCTGCGCTGTCAGTAGGGTGACCCGAGAAATCCCCGAAGGTCCCCGGAGCCCCACTCGGACCCTGTGAACTGGAGCCCTGGGGCTGAGGCAGCAGAGATGCAGGGCCCGTCCTCTTAGGAGGGGAAGGGTAGCACACAGCCAGGGCCTTGGAATGAGCTGTGCACAGACAGTGACTCGTTCCAACATCTGCAGCTGGACCCGGGGTCCTTGTGTACCCACAGAGCAGAGCCTCACTGCATGAGCCTGGACTGCGGCTTGATGGACGGGAGCCAGCTACCAAACCCTGGGGGCTGCCGCCGGCAGCCCCCCGGCTGGTCGGGGGCCGGGCTCCGAGGTCAGAGACCCAGCCCTTCCCACTCGCTCTCCAGTCTGGGTGTGCTGTTGGCCCTCCCTGCATGTCCGTTTGTCCTTAGCTCAAAAGTGGGGATGATGACCTTATCTTTCACAAGTGAGATAGTCCCTATGTAACATGTTAGCATAACGCCTGGCGTTTTATACACAACGGAGGTCACAAGTGAATCACGGGAAAATAGCACACGACGCAGTGAGGTCACCTACGAGGACGAGAAGGTGACCCACGGTGGGCTGACGCGCTCGCCCGGACTTCTGAGCACCTGCTGTCGCGTGGCCACCTCGTTTAGCGCCCCTGATCTTATGCAGCATTTCATGCTTCTGCTATTGGAGTGCCAGGCATTTTCACACAATCTAAAGCTGGACGCCAGACAAAACATAAACAGAGGGACGACTGGGTGGTGCACTCAGGCGGGAGGTGCTGCGCGGGGGGAGTGTGCTCGGGTCACATCACTGCTGCAGCGTCCCTCTCCCGCAACGCTCTTCGGGAGTGGGGCCTGAGGGCTGCTGAAGGAGCAGGGGATGTGGCAGGGGTGTCTGGAGCATTCTGACTTTCACAGCGGGTTCTTTCCCACATGGCAGGTGTCAGTGGGCATCTAAAGCAAGATGTGCCCGCAGAGTCATGCCTCTGGCCACGGACGTCCCAGGTGGTGATCTGAGCACTGGCTCAGAGTGTATTTCTGGGGCGAGCTTGGCAGCCCTCGCTGGGCCCGATGGAGCCATTCTACAGTTTTATCTGATGTTTAGTACTGACATATACTCACAGCACACACGATGCCCCACGTGGTTGTTGGAACCTGATGACAGGCAGCAAAATCATTTTTAAACTAACAGTATCTGTTTCAACTGTACCTGCCCATTGAGCCCCGTGGGGTTCCAAGCTCACACTACGGTATGCTGGGGGCACAGGGATGGCTTGGGGCTTCTCCCTGTTGTTCTGGATAGGGGAACCTGCAAGTCATTCCCGTGGGACCCGGGGCGTTTCTGCCCTGGGTTCCTCTACCCTGTCATCATGGAGGGGCAGTGGTCGGTCAGAGACTCCCTCCGACGGCTAGGAGGTGGATCACAAACACTTCTGATATCAGGACAAATGATGGCCTTTCAACAGGTGGTCTCTGATTCATAAGCAGTGGCAGTCTCTCTGGGAATATCCACGTGCTAGACTTGTTTCCCCACAGGCATCATGTCGTCCAGGGACATGTGGAGAGTAGACTGGTGATTCTACAAGCTTCTGTTTCGTGGTTCAGATGGTCAACCGATGCCTCATTCTAAAGAATAAGAAGTGCATCTGTTTTCCCTGCTGACTGGTCGGGCTCTTCTGCACTGAATAAGCCTTACAACCTGGGTGTGCAGCTCTCTGTTAGAGGAACACCGTAATGAGACACTCGTTGCTCGTAAAAATACCCAACTTTCTTTGTTGTGCCATGAACCCCAGGTTTGAAGTTCTGAGCTCCAGGACGCAGGCTGTGAGAAAATGCTGGCACAGGGGGTGACAGACTTTGATGGGGAGCCTGGGAACCCCTCCTTGGGCGGCCTCAGCCAGAGGCCCTCTGTGCCCATCCCAGCGCCTCCGGCCACTGGGCAGGAAGTCCTTACCTGGTTCAGATCATCAAACAGTTTCCAGGGAATTGTATAGTTTTTCATCGTTTTTATTCTGAAGGAAGTTGATGGGTTAAGGAATCACTCTGGGTTTAGACACATCTTTCAAAAGCACAAGCAAATCGCAAGGTTGTTATTGCTACGATTTTTCTTCCAGAGTTCCTGCTCGCTCCTGGAATGTGGGATAGAAAATTGGGGGAACACAGGGAGAACAGACCTGGGGCCTCTGTGTCGTCATCCGTCCTATTGAGAGGCCCTGGACAACCCTTCCCGCACTCTCTCCTTAGGAACTAATGCTCTCTCCTCCTTTGAAGAACGATGGTATCACCTTAACTTTTTCAAATGTCTGAGAGTTAAAAGCTACCTCTTGAACCTGCGGTCCTTTAAAATTTACGGAGGAACATGCTACATCAGGCTCAACGAGGTTGGCCCCACATAAAGTCAATACTTGTCTAAAAGCAAACACAATCTTCGAATACAAGGTCAGAGCGAAAGAATGCCCTCCCCCTCGCTTCCCCAACCCCTCGTCTCGTTTCAAAGACGGAGGTGGTGACCTGGCTCCTTGTGCAGGTCAAATGCATGTCATGGCAGACACTGGAGTTAATATTCAACTAAAAATTAATAGATTAGATAACTATTACATGCTTTTAGTGCCAATTAATTTAATAGCTGTTTCCCCCCCTCCTTTTACGAGGCAGGAAAACACAGAGCATAGTTTCCTGTGGGGAGTTCTCAGGTGGATCCTTTGTGTTGCCTTTGCCACCAATTGATGGGGCTGACGCGCGTAATCCCCTCCGATTCCGCCGCGGCCCCGTGTCAGGCAGGAGCCCCGCAAGCAGGGCTATTAAAGAGCTCGTTGGACATGCTCCTTGTTGTAAGATTTATGCTAGCTTATGCTAGAATAACAATGATGCAGTGGTATTTGTTTGAAAACGAAAGGATTATATGGTCTTTGTAAAATGAGGAATTTAGTTTTGGGGAGGGGCAGTGAAATGGTGATTTATTTTTTGTTGGTGTTCCTATGAATCCTTTGATATGTCAACTTCTGTCACTGAGTATTAGGACACTTGTAATTTCTTGAATCAACCCAGATGAAATACATGTGGCCTCACATAATTTATGTCGAAAACTCAGCCGTGCAACAGGAATGCCAGTGCCGTTGTAAGATCAGAGTGGGGAAGGGCTCTCTGGTCCCTCAAAGTCCACAGTAATTTCATTGTGTGTTTTAGGGGAAAAGCAGTCCTCTCTGTATTGATGATCAGTGAGAAGAGTATTTCTCGTAGTTTCGTTCCAGGAAGAAATGAGAAAAGCAGTGTCTCCTCAGAGTTTTGGTCACTTTCTGAGGAAAGCTGGTCCTGCCCCAAAGACAACTCACATCCCATCCAGTCGGTGCTCGGAGGCCTAGACTTCCCATGGGGAATGTTCCCCACAGAGGGATTGTTGAATTTGGGGTATGACACAAAATGGCCCTGCAGGTGTGAGACGCCTGTTTCCTGTCATGCACACATGAGTGCCCCAGAGTGGGGCCCCCCCAGTCTGTCTCACACACCACACTGCACCTCCTCCCTGGGTTCTGCCCGGTGCCTTCGACACCCTTGACTTGCATCCGTGGAGTGTGTGGTGAGTGAATGCGACCCCCATCCTTTAGATGAGGACGTGGAGCCCTGAGAAGTGAGCAGTCACCCCACTGCTCTGCAGCCGTCTGGGCCTCAGACTCAGGCTTCTCTACTCTGGACCCAGAATTTCTGAAGAATATGGGATATTTGCCCTCATGGATGGCTTGCCGAAGTCACTGTCCCATGATAAGCAAGCAAACAACAAGCAGACAAAACACTACTTCAAAACCAAAACCAAAGTGGCCGTAATTCCCACTGAAAGTGCTTCATGTGTGGTTTTCCGGAAGTGGCGGTGTGGGCCAGCTTGTGTCTCTGTCCCCGATGATGACAGTGTGTAGATAATACGTATGCTTATTATCCTCTCTCTTGTCCGGTTTGTAGTGCTGCCGTGTAACACACTGTCTTCAGAGAATGCTTTCTATGAAAAATTAGAAAGGAAGCCCAGAGTATCATCAGCTGAAAGAATCTGGGGAGGGTCCCAGCACTTCTTCACAGGAAGGTCGCCGTGCCCGGAGAGCCATGCCTCGTGAGGGGTGGTCGGCTACGGGGGGTAACGCTGACCTGCGTGCTCTCCCCAGCAGCTGCTCACGCTTCTTGTCCTGATTGGTGGTGGTGCTCACCAGAGTTGTGCATTGCCAGAGAATGTTTGGCTCTTACAAGGCGCCAATGTTTGGCTCACATTGACCACTTACTTGGGGAGTCTTCCCTGCAGCGTTGAAGGTCTGGCCGTGGTTCGGCCTGAAGGTAAAGCTGGAGGGCATGATTATTGCTTTGGACAGTATCTGTCTCAGAGCAGGATATTTTCTTACAAAAGAAGGTTTTTTATTGAGCAATCTGGTACCCAGAAACAACAGAAAATGGGGTTATGCATGTCCCACTACTAATGATCATCAGGATCGTGGGGCGTGGTGGAGCATGGCGCACATGAGGGCACGGGGCTCCCTTCTTGGCCCCAGGAGGCACAGCTGTGTGACTGTGTGGATTCTGGGCCTATTTGCTTATCTCCAAGTGGAGAATGCTGGTACCACATGGGGGGAATGAGGTAGGTAGTAGGAACAATGGGGTGAACCACTGAACATGTATAAGATGGCCATTTTCGGTGTTTTCTCTTTAACTTGGTGTTCTGGACTCTTCACTTTCTTGTGCTGAAATGCTCCACTTCACTGTCTCATGGACCTGTTCCTCCAGACTTGTTTATTTAAATTCACGTCTCCTTCACTGACTGGCATTCTAACCACACTTGTCTTGCTGAGCAAAGTGGGACCTGGGAACTGAAGAGTCTGCTTATAGAAGATAGCCATGTAAACAGAGTCAAGCTTGTCTCCTTCACCTCTGCCTCACGTGCACATGTGCACACACAGGCACATAGATACACAGACATGCACAGACACACACACACACAACTTTGAAGTATGTTTATTTCTGAATTCAGTCATTCTGTGCTCTTCATGGGCAAGATGAAGCAGAAAATATTTTTTATTTTACTCTGAGAAAGCTGAGAAAGGCTGAAATTTATAAAAGGGGCTTCACTAAAAGGTTAAAAAAAAAGACAAGAAGAGTTTAAGATGCAGACCCTGCTGTTGTCATGACCCAGGCATCTGGGTGCTGAGGATGCACATCCCAGACCGCCACCAGCTGGAAGACGCCTTCAAGCTATCTCTGATATCTAGCCCCTTCCCTTATGAGGACAAGTTTTTAGTTTCTTTGGGTGAGATCATCACAGCACAATTGCAGACCCTTGAGGGATTGCACTTGACCTCTGCAGAGTGCTGGGCCCTAAGCATTGGTCCTAGTCAGAGAAGCCTTTACCTTAGCTCACTGCCAGGCATCTGGTCTCCTGCACTGGTCCAGCTTCTGTCATGTGGATTACTGAAGGCATCTATGGCTTCAGACCTTGGGGAGTCTTACTGTTACCCATTTCCCTCTCCATATTTAAAATTCCACTCAGAATTTATTGAGAGATTCTTATTTAGAATTAGCTATGTAAAGATGGCATTTTCCATCCTATCATCCCGAAAGTCACCCAAAAGCAGCAAGAAAATTGAAAAATAAAAATGCAAATGTCATCTTTACAACAAAATCAGGAGACATCTGCAAGCCTGAGATACAATATATGAGGGAAGGCTGCCAAGGAGAGAGAAGGTCAAGGACAGGCCCAGAGAGACCTTTAAGGAGCCCCCCCCTTCCCCGGCTTCAGATCTCAGGGCACACAGAGCCATCCTTTCCAGAACAGGTGACATAGCACATGGGGAAAACCAATAACTGTTTGTTTGGAATGAGGGAAGATGATTGTGCTGGCAGTAGGCATTCCCTAGGTGCTGTGTGGCATCCAGTCTCAAGAATCAGAGAAGGCAGTGTTCCACTGAACAAGGATGCAGTAAGTTACATATATATATATTATATATACTATATATATATTTATCCCAGTGTGTTGGTGAGGCAGGGCAGAGGGAAACATTACATTAGGAGCAGCCCTGTACTGCTGCTTTGATTGGCTGGAGCAAAGTAAGTCTAAGTGAATTTATTCATACAGATAACTCTGGACATAAGGAGAATTCCCATTGGCTTAGAACATGACCTAGGATTTTCCATTATGTGTAACTTCATCAAATGGCTCATGGGAAGAAATCTCCTTATTCAATGATAAATTATAATTTAAAAAGTCTGTTTTGAAATAAGAAAGAGATATCTATTAAATTAACAGGATGAACAGATGGTGAGTGAAATCTCCTATTTGAAAAATATTGCCTAAGAAAGCAACTGATTTCTTATACACTAACAATGCAACTATAGAAAGAGAAATTAGAGAAATGATTCCATTTATAATAGCACCAAAAACCATAAGATACCTCAGAATAAACCTAACCAAAGAGGTAAAGAATCTATACTCTAGGAACTACAGAACACTCATGAGAGAAATTGAAGAAGACACAAAAAGATGGAAAAACATTCCATGCTCATGGATCGGAAGAGTAAACATTGTTAAAATGTCTATGCTACCCAGAGCAATCTATACCTTTAATGCCATCCCGATCAAAATTCCAATGACATTTTTCAAAGTGCTGGAACAAATAATCCTAAAATTTGTATGGAATCAGAAAAGACCCTGAATCGACAAGGAAATGTTGAAAAAGAAAAACAAAGCTGGGGGCATCACGTTGCCCAATTTCAAGCTATATTACAAAGCAGTGATCACCAAGACAGCCTGGTACTGGCACAAAAACAGACATATAGACCAATGAACAGAATAGAGAGCCAGAGATGGATCCTCAACTCTATGGTCAAATAATCTTTGACAAAGCAGGAAAAAATATGCAATGGCAAAAAGACAGTCTCTTCAATAAATGGTGCTGGGAAAATTGGACAGCCACATGCAGAAGAATGAAACTCGACCATTCTGTAACACCATTCACAAAGATAAACTCAAAATGGATGAAAGACCTCAATGTGAGACAGGAATCCATCAAAATCCTAGAGGAGAACATAGGCAGTAACCTCTTTGACATAGGCCACAGCAACTTCTTTCAAGATACATCTCCAAAGGCTAGTGAAACAAAAACAAATATAAACTTTTGGGACTTCATCAAGATAAGAAGCTTCTGCACAGCAAAGGAAACAGTCAACAAAATAAAGAGGCAACCCACAGAATATTTTGCGAATATTATCTTCTCAAATATTTTGAGAAGATATTTGCAAATGACACTACAGATAAAGGGCTGGTATCCAAGATCTATAAAGAACTTCTCAAACTCAACACCCAAAAAACACATAATCAAGTCAAAAAATGGGCAGAAGACATGAACAGACACTTCTCTGAAGATGACATACAAATGGCTAACAGACATGAAAAAATGTTCATCATTATTAGCCATCAGGGAAATTCAAATCAAAACCACATTGAGATACCACCTTACACCAGTTAGAATGGCAAAAATTGACAAGGCAAGAAAGAACAAATGTTGGCGAGGTTGTGGAGAAAGGGGAATCCTCTTACACTGTTGGTGGGAATGCAAGTTGGTACAGCCACTTTGGAAAACTGTGGAGGTGCCTCCAAAAATTAAATATAGAGCTACCCTATGACCCAGCAATTCACTCCTGGGTATTTACCCCAAAGACACAGATGTAGTGAAAAGAAGGGGCACATGCACCCCAATGTTCATAGCAGCAATGTCCACAATAGCCAAACTGTGGAAAGAGCCGAGATGCCCTTCACCAGATGAATGGATAAAGAAGATGCGGTCCATATATACAATGGAATATCACTCAGCCATCAGAAAGAATGAATACCCAACTTTTACATCCACATGGATGGGACTGGAGGAGATTATGCTAAGTGAAATAAGTCAAGCAGAGAAAGTCAATTATCATATGGTTTCACTTATTTGTGGAAGATAAGGAATAGCAGGGAGGACATTAGGAGAAGGAAGGGAAAAATGAAGGGGGGGCGGGAATCGGAGGGAGAGATGAACCACGAGAGACTATGGACTCTGAGAAACAAACTGAGGGTTCTAGAGGGGAGGGGGGAGGGGGGATGGGTTAGCCTGGTGATGGGTATTAAGGAGGGCACGTTCTGCGTGGAGCACTGGGTGTTATACGAAAACAATGGATCATAGATTACTACATCAAAAACTAATGATGTATTGTATGGTGACTAACATAAATAATAAAATAAAATTTAAGAAAAAGAGAAATATTGCCTAGAGGTAAGCAACAATCATGAGCAAGCATGGTATGAATTTTTAAAACCAATACCACAGTTTACCTCAATAAAACAAGAGCACAAATACAGCATATAAGAGCTCATAGAAGAAAAGGTCAACAGATAATAATGATAGGTTGCCAGACTTCAGGAAAGAGGTGAGTAAAACTACCATATGATACAGCAATCCCCCTTCTGGGTATATATCCAAAGGAGATGTAAAGGAGGTGTGAAAGAGGTATCTGCACCCCCATGTTCACTGCAGCCTTATTCACAACAAACAGCCAAGACCTGGAGGCAACCCAAGTGTCCACGGGCAGAGTGGGTAGAGATGTGGTGTATGTTACAACCATATTCGTCTTGATTTGCTGAGACCTGGTGTCGTGTCTTACATCATTTCTATCCTTTTGAGCAGGGCAAACACAGGGTCTCACAAGTATTTTAAATTGTCTCTAAACGAAGTGTACTCTGACCCTGTGTCATGAACTTTGCTTCAAACTAGGGAGACCCCTTGCAGCCCCCTCTCTTACATGCTACCGGCTCCTACCTTTGCCTTTACCTGCACTACTTCCACTGCCTGACTCATCCCCACTCTTGCACAGCCCACATTTTACACCTCTTCTCGAGATCGGCTTGGCTCATTTGTTCTTCCTCCCTCTAAGTCTTCTCAACTACCTCTGCAAATTCTAATCTCTTCTTCCTCAGAATGCTTATTTAGGACACTGCTCTTCAAATTCTTTTGATTTGACAATTGTGGCTCCTTACTGAAATGATAAACTCCTTGCATACTTTTTCTAATGTATTCTAAACACCCGAAATAAGGCTGAGGAAAGAATAAGGACTTGATAGGTGTCTTTTTATTAATTGATGGACTTGTGTTGAGGGGATTGCAAAGGGGCAAGCATAAGCAGGGTTGCCTAGCTTACCAGCAACATTGTGCTAATGCAAAGCTCTGCGTAACTGTGTTTAACTACTTTGTAGCTGTTTAACAGTGGGTATTGTGTATGCATTTCTGACATTGCTCCAGTGTATCCATAACTGATTTAGGGGATGTGCAGGCTAAAATATTGGTGGTTTAAGGAAGGAAATGTGAGTGGTGTAGATTAATAATTGCTGTTAAAGTGAAAGCAGAGATGAGTTTTTAAGCCTTTGGCAAGGGGAATGGTAATGATTCTCTGTGAAGTATAATCCTGAGAAAAGAGGAGTCACCTTCCCTAAAATACCCTCTCCATCCTTGATGCTTTATGATTTTTCTCTTTAAAATATTCACCTCTTGGCAGTGTCTCTTACACAGAGATGAGGTTGTTTTTCCAAGAGCTGAGCCAATTTTGGCTTAACTGATAAATTACAACAGAAAATGAAGCTGGAGAGCAAAGAACTGAGTCTAGCAATTGAAATGATTACCTAACACATATTGTCCTTCTGATGCCCATCATCTCTGCCTGCTGGCTCTGCTCGGGCATCCCAATCAACTGACTGACACTCCTAATGAAAGATTAAAGATTGAGAGAAAGGTTTTTTTCAGCAAAATTAATAAAGACATTTAGAGATTTTCTCATATTGTTCAGCAGGAAAGATATGCCTGGCTTTGGCAAAAACGGATTCAAACCTGGGGTTTCACAATAGTTGTTATGTTCCTTTCTCCATTTAACCCCTAAGCCCCACCTCATCGACAAAGTCCTTCCCTGAGAATCCAAGACCCAGGAGTCGCATTATCGAGAATTAAATTCTTTGATTTTATAGAGGGAGGAACTGAGTCCTGGAAAAGGTGATAGGATCTACCAAAGGCCTCCAGATGATCACCATTCCTCCTCCTCCTATCTGGCCTCCTATTCCTCTACTTACTCAACTATCTGAGCATTAACTACAGCAAACCAGTTTTTGATTTCTGCTTTGTCATCTCTATTAGAAGTACGGGCTGGCTGATGCAGAGAATATTCATTATGTCTTTTTATTTCTGCCATTATATTCCCATTTAACAGGTAGCTAGAACCAAATGGTGCACAACACTGGTGAATTTCCATGAAATCAAGGAATTGCTATTAGAATATAAATTAAGTCATATCAAACATTTTAAGTTTATTTGAGCAAAAATTGGGTCCAGTCCTGTAGTGCCACACTGGGATTGGTCAGGAAGGAGCTTTGCAGAGGTGGGAGCCAGGGGAGATTTTTGTGGAGAAAGTGTGGCAGGTTTTGAGTGTCTGTAGCGTAAAGTCCAGTTGGCTGTCTGTGATTGGTTGTCCTTTGGTTTCGATCTCGCACCCTTGAGGCATTGACAGGCTTGGATTCCGGTTTGCTTATGCAGGCATGGTGGCCTCCCTGTTTAGTTGATTCATTATTCCCAGTTTGTTGAGGTGTCGTAGGTGGTTATGCTCGTTAATCGGGACCCTGTTGAAATTGTGCCTGTGGGTGGCCATTCTCACAGCTTGACTCGTACTTCTTCAGTTTGTATCAGTAGACACACTATTTTGGAGTTCCTGGTAATGTCAGGCTTTGAAGCACTCTATGCATTTATTTTTACTGTGTTTGCAGATTCATTTCTCCATTTGTAAAATGAGGGCAATGTCTCTCACAGGGCTATAGCAGACAGATAGCGCTGTAAGCCATAAGGACACAGGAATAACAATTAGGAGGCTTGGAGTTTTGTTCAAACGTTCACATTAACTGACATGTGACCTTGGGCAAATAACCAAACCTCCCTGGGTCTCTTCTTTCTCTGTAAAATGAAGAGATGGGACCAGATGTCTACAGGGGCCCTTCCAGCTCCGACGTGCTATGCTTGGACTAAGAACAAATAAGAGATAGCCTTCGGTGTGTGCTCACCCCTTCTCTTGTGACAATAAACCTCCTGACCTTGTCCACACCACAATGTAACTGGAAGTGTTACTAGTCACTGCCGGCACCAAACTTGGAAGCCCGTGACAGTCTCAGGCTGCGGAGTGTCTGCAGTGCCCTGAAGACAAATGTGTGGAATGCCCTGGTGTCATTTTAACAAACCGTTGTGGGGCCGATTCATCACTTGGAATAAAAGGCTCCAGAGAACACCGAACTGCATTGCTTCGGTGCTCTGATTCTTTCCTCGACTCCTTCTGGCAAGGTGTGCCCCCGAACGGGGTGCCCTCAGAGGCGGGGCGATCCCCCGTGTGCCCCCGAAGAGGGTGCCCTCGGAGGCGGGGCGGTCCCCCGCGGAGCACTGTGTCAGGGTGAATAGCAGCCAGCTAATGTGAGTGAGGAGCAGGACAGTCTCTGTGCTGTGAGGATGGAGCAGAAAGACCGTAAATCCTGTGGGATTGGGCCTCACGATTCTCTGCTCCCCTGTGGTCAGCGGGCATGGGAATAAACCTCAGCTCTCAGCTCAGCACAAAGAGTGCTTGGTCCTTGGCAGTGAGAGGGGAGCTGTGCTCAGCTGTCCACACCTGCAGTCTCACGAGATGTGAGAGTCTGTTGGGCTCTTGGCGGTTCCTCTGGTCCACACTGGTGGACGAGGAGTTCAGATGGCTCCCCCTCGGCTAGCGGTCTCCCCTGCCTCGTGGATCCAAGTGCCTCCAGTTGCTGAGGGACACGGTTCCCAGCCCTGTGCTCAGCATCGGTGGACACGGAGCTGCTTGGCCTCATGTACTGTTGGTTGGATACCTGACAAGGAGAGGCACTCCCAGACCAGCCGCGGGTCCTCACCCTGCCTGGGTGTCTGCTGGGTGGCCTTGGGCACATTTCTTAACCTCGCTGTGTTTCAGCTTCCCCATCCATGATTGGAGAAAAATACCCACCTTGTAGGGTTAGTTGTTAGGTTGTTGGTTCTCATATAAAACTGCCCGCCTGGCTCCTAGTAACGGTGGTAACTTCGCCAACATCACAGTTATTGCTCACGGTGCTCACTCTCGGAGTGGAACCCCGGAGGGCCCTCGCTGAAATCGGTGTGCAAAGTCAGGAGGAAAACCCTGGTGTACACGAGGAAAGCAGTTCAGTTCAGTTGAGCATTTGCACCCAGGACTCTTGAGGAAAAGCCGGGGAGAGCTGAGATGCCAACGCGGTCCTCACGTTGCCAGGGCTCAGTGCCCCAGGATGTAGGAGACCCAGCCGTGGATCCGGGGAATGCACTGAGCTGGCTGGGTCACAGACAGTTGGCGGGAGTGGGGTGGGGGCCTGAGGACGTGTGATGCGTGGTTTCTTCTAGCTCGGGAGTTCCAACCATGGGTGAAGAAAGGGATATTCTTCACTTGCCAAACATGATTCCATCACCTGGGATCCCAAAGCTGGGCCCTACCCCACCTCTGCAGCCAGGCATCCTCGGGATCTCTTGGCTCGGGCTGGGCTACTTCCCCACCATCCACAACCTTTCCTGAACTGTGCTACCTTCCCGGGGTCATTTCCAGAATTCCCGGTCATCTCTCCTGTCCCATTCCCTAGTCCCTTTGGGAAAGGAAGATCCATGGCTCCAGACCCCAGACTTGCTATAGTGACACTGGGTGGTGCTCTCTGGTTCACAAAAGCACTGTCCTAGCTATTATCCAGTTTGAGACTCACAACAATCCCCAGATGGGCATTTTAACCCTCATCTTCAGCAGGGGAACGGTGTCAGGGGGCTGGTACGTGGCTGCCCAGCAGCATATGGAGCCCGTGTCCCTGGGATCTTCGGGAACACCCTTGGGAGAAGCCCTGGCATGGAACCACCCCCAGATGTGAGCAATGGGACAGACATTCCTCAGACCCCCCCCTCCCGCCCCAAGGCTGATTCCAGAAGAACCTGGGGTCCCATGGAACCAGCAATGACCAAGTGGGTGCTGGGGGGTCAGCCACAAGGACGGCTATCAGATGGACCCTGTTCATCACCAGTTCTTAACTGCTGCTGGCTGATTCCTGCCTTCCACTCTACTGAGGACCCTAAATGCTTCCTGATGTGATTCCTTAAATAGTAATGCAACAGAAGATATTAATGTGCTTCCCCAAGGAGCGCACACATTCCCAGGAATGACTTGCAGTTAGAAGCGTTTACCCTGTGAGGGAATTTTTCCTTTCCCTTCGTGGCTTCTGGGAAAAAATGCATAGAATAATGCCTGGCAACAGAGCAGGCACTGAATTAAAATATTTGTGGCATGCTTAATTAATTAATTAATAATAGAGTCAATTTAAGAAAAAATGGCTTGTTTGCTGTCTGACATAAAGTGATTCGGGTGCTGCTCTCCCTCTACGAGCTCTCTTTGGGGTGGCAAATTGGAGCAGGAGAGGTAGGTCAGTGGAACAATATTTTGGGACTGCCACTGGGAACGTTTTTCTTGTTGCTTTTTCCTTCCTGTAGTAGCTCAAGTAGACTAGCGTATTATTTAGAGACCTGCTACTAGCGCCTGAGCTGAAGCAGAGACATGCAGAAACTCTGAAAACAAACAGCAAGTGCGTGAGAACAGCTGAGGAGTGTCCGCCTGGTCCAGGCGGGTTGGCGCGCTGTGCGGGCTGCTGGCTCTGCCCGAGGCAGGCTACGCAGGAGGTGGTGCTGGAGGAAGGTCGTCCCTGGGCACAGGAGGCACGTCCGTTGACACGTCCCTCAGGCCGAGCAGGCCGTGAAGCGGATCTCGGTGTGAGGGTCAGAAGCAGGGTCTGAGGATCCGTAAGAGAGTGCTGGGGACTGGGGCCGGGGGGTGGTTCTAACATCCAAGAGAGGTCACTGTCTGCCTTTCCTCATTGTCAGAATTCACCCAACAGGAACCTGCTTCAGATGGAAGGCGGAAGTCCAGGGGACACTGAAACGTGCTTCAGGAATTCGGGCCCTGAGACCTGTGCCTCTTATTTATCACCTGGTCACCCTTACAATCAGAGCACCTTGAAATGCCCGCTTGTAATCTGACCTCATTTCCATAATAGCTAAGGAGAGCCTCACGGAAGAGACTACAACTGTCCTCCAACAAGTTCTTGCCAAAAGGCCTGTTATTGATCGGAAATTAGACATTGTGATATTTAGAAATGTCTGTTCTAGAGTTCCACGTATTTTAAGTAATAAGAATTAAATTTCTTATTAAAATATTATAATTAAAATAATGACTCGGGCCTCCCACATGTGGTCCAACTATTTTTCCCCCAAAACAGAGCTTTGCCTTTGAGCCAGGAGAAGACAAAGCAAAGCAGCCTTCACAGTGGTGGTGACAATAGCTGACGATTCTGGGCGTGCGTCTCCACGTCTGCCTAGAAAAGCCAGTGTGAGGGGCTTCGGGCTAATGGAGCAAAATGACGCAGGGAATCCCAAACTGGACCTGAAGGCCAGCATTTTCCACCCCGCGTTCAGGGAGCGGAACGGCCGTGGCCGTGGCTCATGAGACACAGCAGAGATGGCGGCCTCCTAATAATTCCCATGACGGACCCTTTTCCTGATGCCTTTTGACATCTCCGCAGCTGGTCATGTCACTCGCCTTGCTGAAGTCTCCCTAAGCAACGCGACCAAGCCAATCAAGCAAAGAAGTGACCGTGTGATTACCTGACCCCAGTGGCCTACCGACTCTCCGTTCCTCGGGGGCTCAAGACACGCTAGACTGGTTTGCAGTCGTCATGGCTCGAGCAAGTGTGTGCAGACCTGACCTCCACTCTCGGCTGGGAGGGGCTTACGGGCCCACTCTGGGGACTGTCAGAGGCTCTTCTCTGGATGCTACCTCGTCTGGGGGCATTTCTGTGTCCGGGAGCACTTGTCCCAGGGACGTGGTGGCGGATGAACAGGGGATGGAACTCTAGTGGGCAGGTCTTCCGTTGGAGACTAGTAGAGCTCCCGTCTCCGAAACACGCAGGGGATGTAATTAGAGACAGGCAGAAGCACAGCACACACGTGTGACTGACTGCCTGGCATGCCGTTGCTCTCCTGTGTCTGCTTTGGCTTCCTCACCTCTTCCTCTGCCCGTGGTCTGGGACTTCACTCCAGCTGAGACCCTGCACGGCTCCTCGGGTGTCCTCAGCCTTCCCTTTCTTCTTCCTGATGCCGAGCACTCGTGATCTGGATATTTCCCCAGAAGAGGCTGATGTGTATTGTGAATTATCTTTCTGGACATGGTCATCAGGGAAATGCAGATCAAAACCTCAACGAGATATCACCTCGCACCTGTTAGGATGGTCGTGATCAAAGAGGAAACAACAGGTGCTGGCGAGGAATCGGAGCAAAGGGGGCCCCATGCACTGTGGGTGGGAACGTAATTTGGTATAGACATTCTAGAAAACAGGATGGGGGCGCCCCCCAAAAGTAAAAACTACCACAAGATGCAGCAATCCCACTTCTGGGTATGTTCCCAAAGGAAATGAAATCAATGCCTCGAAGACCTCAGCACCCTCATATTTCTCGTAGCATCATTCACAGTAGCCGAGGTGTGCAGACAGCCTGAGTGTCCATCAGTGGACGAGTGGACAAGCAATTGTGATAGACGCACATGCACACGCGCACATGGAATTTTATTCAGCCTTTAGAAAAGGAGATTCTGGAGTTTGTGGTAACACGCAGGAACGTGCAGAGCTTTATGCTGTGTGCATTGGGGCAGCTCCCAGTGAGGCAACCAGCCAGGCTCAGAGAGAAAAGCCTGCATGATCTCACTTCTCATGGAATTGTAAAGACAGAGGAGAGTGGTCGTTGCCAGGGTCCCAGGAAGGTTGGGGGAAGTGGGGACATGCTCGCAGGGTACGCAGTGGCAGTTCTCTAGGAGGCTGATGTACCCCTGCTGTACTGAGTACCTGGGGGTTTGCGAAAGGACTACGTTCAGGTGCTCCCACCACACACACATACGAGGTAACTGTGAGGAGGTGATGTTTTAATTAGCTCGACGGGAGTAATCCTGTCACTTTGCATGTGGGCATCAAATCATTGTGTAGTACCTTAACTATACACAATTCTTATTTAAGAATTAAATCTAAAATAAACCACACGGAATCTTTGATCTTGTCAGGAGCGTAGCATAGTACCGACCACATTAGGGACCCCATGGGTGCAAGCGGATCGCTGGCTTGGCTGGTTGCCTCATTGGGAGTTGCCCCTAGTTCAGTGTGGGAGCTATGTGTGGAGGCGGGGTCCGTATGGGCAGGAGAGGCACAGGCAGAGGCCCCTTCTCCTCTGGTGTCTGCCACGAGGATGCCCAGGGGAGCAGTGCAGCAGGGCGGGAGAGGAGAGCCGCCGCCCGGGACGGCAGGTGTCTGAGGGTTTGTGGGGACTTGCTGCCCCACCTCTGTCTCTGCGGCTGTGGCCCCAGGGCCGGGAGGGGGATGGAAGAACCAAGGAGCCTGGCTTATTTTCCACTGCAGCACAAAGTTCCTTCGTGCTTTACTGGTGATCATTTTGTTCACGCTGTAAATGACCTTGACCTCGGCTCCCAGCTGAGAAGATGGGAAGGTCCCGACGGAGGAGGCTGAGGCTCAGCAGGGAGCTGTCTATTTTTAGGTGTGCGGTGTGAGTCAGGTGTTGACTTCATGGAAATGACGTCATCATAAAGGTTGCCTGAAAATGGACTCTTCCAAATCTAAACCCATTTCTTATCGACTATGTAATAACCTCAGAGAAAGAAATCCTACCCTAATTTCTGATTGATTTTCAATCAGCCTCAGCTACTAAGGCATTAAACGTCTCTCTGCCTGATTCCTTCGACAAGTAATTAACAAGCTACAGCAAATGCTTACTGACGCTCAGAAGTTATTTAAGGGGGAGACAGAGAGACACATCTGGTCAAGCAGAATTCTTTTTTTTTAAATTTTTTTATTGTTATGTTAATCACCATACATTACATCATTAGCTTTTGATGTAGTGTTCCATGATTCATTGTTTGTGCATAACACCCCGTGCTCCACGCAGAATGTGCCCTCTTCAATACCCATCACCAACTAACTCATCCCCCCACCCTCCTCCCCTCTAGAACCCTCAGTTTGTTTTCCAGAGTCCATCGTCTCTCATGGTTCGTCTCCCCCTCCGACTTACTCCCCTTCATTCTTCCCCTCCTGCTATCTTCTTCTTCTTTTTTTTTCTTAACATATGTTGCATTATTTGTTTCAGAAGTACAGATCTGTGATTCAACAGTCTTGCCCAATTCACAGTGCTCACCATAGCACATACCCTCCCCAATGCCTATCACCCAGCCACCCCGTCCCTCCCACCCCCCACCACTCCAGCAACCCTCTGTTTGTTTCCTGAGCTTAAGAATTCCTCACCTCAGATCCATGTCTTTCTCTGATTGACTTATTTCACTCAGCATAACACCCTCCAGTTGCATCCACGTCGTTGCAAATGGCAAGATCTCATTCCTTTTGATGGCTGCATAATATTCCATTGTGTATATATACCACATCTTCTTTATCCATTCATCTGTCGATGGGCATCTTGGCTCTTTCCACAGTTTGGCTATTGTGGACATTTGGTCAAGCAGAATTCTTTACCTGTTTACTGGGGCTGCTGGAGGGAGGACCACACGGGTGGAGCTTTGCAAGTTAAATTAATGGATAATCATCAGGTTTCAGCTCTGTTCCTCTTTTTAGCTCTGGACTTTTGGTCTTTGATTTCACGGCGTGGTGGATGCCTCAGTAAGCCCACGGCCACTGTCCCCTAGTGCAGGTCTCTAATGCTTGTCTTGCAGGCTGCCGCCCGCCCCCCCCGCCCGAGCCCCTGTCCCCACCCAGGGCAGAAGGCACGCACAGGCAGCTGTAATCACCCCACCTGCTGAGACGGGGCTGCTCCCCAGAGCCTGCCCGGTGCATGGGGGCCCTAGGACTCTCTGTTGCTAGCTGTTGTGGCCGGCTCATAGGAGAATGGCTGGTCCCTCAGTAGCATCCAGTTATAAGTACCACTGTTTCCATTTTAGGCATTCTCTCTTGTGCAGCTAGCTTGTCCTTGATCCCTCCTCCCCCCACGTCCGGCCGTCTCTCCTCTGTGGTGCATCTCCTCCGTGTAGCATCTCCGCTACAGCATCACCCCATTCAACGAGAGCTTTATGAGCCTCTGCCTCCTCCCAGGACTGGAGGACGGGGCCTCCCTCACCTGCCAGTGAGAACGTGGAACCTGGGAAAATGGCACATAGTTGAATCTTGATAAGTATTTAAAAATCAGGTGAGCTTTGATTGATGCAGGTGCTCCACATAAGTGCCCTGTTACCCTTTGTTTTCAGAGAAGACTTCTTCACTCATCCTGAGTCTCAGACGCTGAAGGGATCCCTGTGACCCTCTGTTTGCATCCATATTCTTTTTATGTTAGCAATCTTGTGTACCCTCTGCTCAGTTTAAGCAATAGGCACATCTATCATTAAAGTCTAGCTGTGGATAATGAACAGCCATTTATGGCACCAAGCCCTCCATTTTCAGATCTTAGGACTCATTACATTTGATGGTTATTAAATATGTCTCATAACAATATTTTAATATGATTAAAAGTGCCATGTTGCCTCCTCCAGGATCTCGAGAAAAAGCATAGGCAGATGTTAACGTGAAGTGAAAGGAGTCACTTCCTCTCCCCCCACACCCTCTCACCCCTACATCAACCTCCCCACTCTCCCAGCAAGTGCTCCTTCTTCCCTGCAGGGAGCCAGAAATGCACAGGCAGCCTGGGCATGAGGTGAGCGCAGAGGCTGCAGTGCGGGTCTCTGGGTGGAGAGAAGGGGACTGTGTCGTGTGGGGTCAGCTCCCCGCCCCAACAGGTCCTGCTGCAGACATCACCCCAAACACCGGAGGCGCCCAGCTCTCCCTCTGCTCCTCCCAATCCCGGGTCTTCTCCCCTTTTGCGGGAGCACCAACCAGATCTGTCTGAATGTGGATTGCCCCGAAAACATCGAAAGTCGGGTTTGTCCTGTCCAAGAACTGGTCATGAGCGAAAACATAAAGCAATACCAGCATAGGTTTCAATAAAAGAATAGCAATAGTTTTTTTTAAAGATTTTATTTATTTAAAAAAAATAGCAATAGTTAATTCACAAGAGGTGGTCCCAGAGAGAATCGGAGGCATAAAAATATGGCTAAAGGAGAGACAGGACTTTTTAGATAAGAAATGCTGGTATTGCTAGTGCTTTAAAGATAATCTATTCAAGAACACTGTACAAAAACTTGCTTTCTTAGTGAATGTGGGAACAGTCCCCATGGATAAAAAGGTCATATTTCTGAGCATCCGATTCATTCGTTAATTGCAGCAAGGCCTGGTTGCACACCTGTTGAGTTGAAGGCCATGTGCCAGCGTATAGAGGTGGAAAGACACTGCCCCTTGTAGTCTGTGGGGTAGACGAGCAGAGCTGGAAGGGGCGCAGGCAGCATGGCACGTAAGGCAGGGTCACTGGGACGACAGCTCTGGCGAGCGGACACGTCTGCTCCCACCTCCGTGGCAGGTCCTGGCCACCTGGTGACGGAGCCAGGGCATTTCTGCTGTTCTTGCTTCCACTGCCCCCAGAAGGAGGGTTCTTTTATTTCTACTTACTGGTTCTTCCAGTTCTATCTCTTGGAGCTGCACAGAAGGCATCTCAGGATTTGGGAGAAAGACAGTGTGACCCCATCACCCCAGGGCTCCTCTTCCCCATGTTCCATCAGCCATTCTTGTTGGCTGTGAATATTTTACATGAGGGAGGTGACTTGTGTTTCGGAGTCAGACGTGAGCCTGGCCACTGACTAACATGAGGCTGGGCACAGCCGCTAACATTTCAAGTTGATCGTGAGCCTGTCTTGTGGGCTCACGTGTAGAACAGGGACGAAAACGCCATCTCATAAGATTGCTCTGAAAACGGTCAAGGACGTCTCTGTGACCGTGTTGGCGTGGGAGCCGTCGGCGGCTGCACAAATGTCTGGTCCTGTGCCGTCCCCTGTTGTCCTATGCTAGACCCATCCCACGTGCTCCCTGGCCTCTTTTGAATCAAATATGCCGTTCTGAGCGCGGTATTTGGATGTCAGTCTGGGCAAAGGAGTGCTGGTTTATTTCATGGTT
This sequence comes from Callorhinus ursinus, assembly GCF_003265705.2. Classification (NCBI taxonomy): domain Eukaryota; kingdom Metazoa; phylum Chordata; class Mammalia; order Carnivora; family Otariidae; genus Callorhinus; species Callorhinus ursinus. The sequence continues at coordinate 4,278,771 of NW_027397142.1, read as the reverse complement.
TTATCTGATTTTTGCCTATGGAACCTGATGTATATTTTAAGCAGCCTTCCATTATGCAGTATGTATTGCAGTGTAGGCTCCTTGAATTTGTCATTCAACCTGAAACCTCAGATTTTTGTTTGTTTGTGGTAAAACTAGGTTTTCTGGCCCCAGTGGTTGGCAAGTGACTTATAAAGCCCAGGAGCAGGACTTTTATACTCTTTCTAGCTGGACGCAGGCTTGCTCGCAGGTACCCATCACATGTTTTTGAGACATGGTTGAGTCTTGATTCACCATTGATTTTATTGCTGCCTCTCTTAACTTTGTGTGTCAGCTGCAGTTTGGTGGAGCATATTTTATTTTAAAATTTGAGGCTGATCTGGCTGCAATTTCTTTTCTTCATCGATTACCAGGGTTGGATCGGCATTAAAGATTGCAAAGCAAGCATCCTACACCTCTCCTTAAATGTGTTTTCAGTTGAAGAACCTGACCCTCCAGCTTGGAGGAGGCTTTTTTTTTTTTTTTTTTTTTTGGTCAAGGACATGCCATCTATTTCTTCATCCAGTCAATCCACAAATATACTAAAAGGGAACATGGATTAATACAGAATCCTGCCATATGTACCTTCCTCCAGAATGATGCAAATCCACGCACCCTTCAGAGTATGTTCACTGTTCAGCTCCCTGGGAATATCCATGTAATAGACTAGTGTCCATCACGTCCTGTGTCAGCATTGTAAAGAGCTTCACAAATGCACCATATCTAGATGCAAGGTATTAGCAGTAATGACGGTGGTGAACGTTTGCTGAGAGCATTGTGCTAAGAGATGTCACTAAATTATCATAAGGAGACTATGTGTCAAGTACAATTACTGCCCTTACTTTACAGTGGGGAGAGCGAGGCTTCCAGAAGTTCAGGAACTTTCCCCAAACCATAGCCTGGAAAGGGGAGGAGCCGGGTTTGAACACAGACAGGCTAGCAGGGTCTTGACCATGACTTACTCTTGGATTGGCTTCAGGTATCAGCAGTTATATAATTTGTTTCAGTAATAATTCTTGACCTTATCATGGACAGTGGTCGGATGTTTTCTGAATTTGAAGTGAAGCATAGGTAGTATCTTTAGGGACTAGTGTGGTAATATTCTTGTTAAGGACAAAGGCAGAGACTAATGTTGCCGTTTCCTTCTGTCCAGCTGCGGGTGCCACTTTCATGTACAATAGTATCACCACTCTGACACATTCCCTTTGAAAATGAAAGAGCAGCTAAGTAAAACACATGCTACTGTTAACTTCTGTCCCAGAGTCAGGATGCCTGCAGCGCCCCCCACGACATCCACACCCACGATATAGGCAGGGACAGCCGGTCGTCCCTGAGCTTCCAGACGGTGACCTTGAGTCACATTGCAGCGTCTTCAACAAGAAAAGTCACTTAAAATCCACTTACCAAGTCTTGCTCCCAGAGCAGTGACATGGGGAGGATACCGAGGCTTTTCACACGTGCATTTTCTCCGCGATGCTCTGCCTTTTTCTGTTCATTCTTGGGTAAACATTGTATTTTGCTAATTAGAATATTCTCTTTCCCAGGATTCCTGTTCAGCAGTTCTTTCCTCCTTTGTAGGTCTATGAATTGCTTACTATTTCAACATCTTCAAAAATATGTAAGAATATGATCGTATCATATGAAAATCTATTCATTGGAAAATATTGTTTTGCATGGTCATATCTCAATTATTCAGATCTTGATGACCCAAATTTCAATTCCTTCAAGTTGGATCCTGTTTTGAGCCACATGTTGCATGAATTTTAAATCCTTCAACCAACTGGTTTTTATCAGAGAGAATGTCAAGTACTCTAAGTCGCTAAAGTGCTGGCATTTTCTTGAAATCCCTTAAACAGTTGTTATCACCCCAGGCACAGTGAGGCATCTGGCACAGGGGAAGCTGTCCTCCAAACAGACCAGTGATAAAAGGCCAACCGAACAGGAAACCTTCAGAAGGAGGAAACGGGCATACGCGCCCCAGGGAGCCAGAAGCGTGCTGGGAAGCCCTGAGGACAGGCGCTCGGCATGCGGGCCTCCAGCCCCGTTTGTATCATTGTCCTTCGTTATCAACGATGCCGCCGCCCCCGCTGACGTGGTTGTTTCCTGGGCCAAGATGTCCATTTAGCGTGTACTTAGAGCGCATCCTTGCTGTGCCTGCCTGCGTGGTCAGGCTGAAAGCTGGCTCATATTGCAAGCCATGCTCTGAGCTCTTGGACGATTCTGGGAAGGCTTTCTCAAAAGTGCACCACATGATCGCTTGTCCAATGTCAACCGGAGGTAGTGGCAATAAGACTAGGGGAAAATCCATTTTTCTTTTAGAGATCTCAAAATACTTGACCTTGTTCTTGAGTTTATCAAAGTAAGCAAGCTCTGTCTCACAGCTTTTAAAATCAACTGCGCCGTCTCTGGTTGGTTTAGAAGGTAGCCGCTTATGGGAGGGTGCTCTCATCTTAGGCATGCGCTGGAAAGCTGTCCTCCAAAAATCGTTTGCAGCTCCAAGTTCAGCTGCACCTACCCATAAAGATGGGTATATGGTCTTTCCCCACAAGGATCAAAGGTGCCTGGCCCAGCAGAGATCAGGGCTCCAGGGGTGGGGGCTGTAAGGTAGCCTGTCTCTCAAGTAAATTCTCCAGAAAACACATGCAATGCATTGGGGAGAAAATGCACGTGTGAACACTGGAGTGTGGTTTTGGAGCTACGTGATTCAAAATTGATATGAGAAGCTATGGAGGAAAACTCACGGATTTATCACAGAATAGCCTGGATTGACAATGAGATGCAGCAGAAGGGAAGTCTCAGAGGTGACGGAGTCTAGCTGAGGGCCCAGCAAGGCACAAGAGGCTGCAGAGCAGTAGAATTTAAACAAGACAGTGTGCGCAGAGCGTGTCACTACCGAGAAATCAGAAGGTGGAGCAGGCAAGGGGGTGAAGGCTCTGGGCTCAGAGCGCTGGCATCGACTTGGAAAGAAGACGGTCTCAACCACACAGCATCGGGGCCTTGGCATCATTCGCACCAGCCAGGGCACAGCCACAGCCCACGTCGGTGGGTGGGTGAGCAGGTGACACAGTGTGGAATAGAGGATCTGTGTGCACAAAGCAGATAATCTACGTGTACAGTAGTGCACGGCCGCAAAAAAGGAGGACATCCTGCTATTCTCAACAACATGGATGAACCTGGCAGATGCTATGCCAAGTGAAATAAACCAGACACTCTGTGATCTCATTTATATGTGGCATCGAAAAAAAAAAAAAAAGTCCAACTCACAGAAGCGGAGAGAAGACCGGTAGTTACCATGGGTCCCGGGTAGGGTGATGTGAGTCTAGAGGTCTGTAGTGAGCACTGCTGCGCTGAACGCTGGGAATTTGCTGGGGCAGGACGCTCAGGTGCTCTCACCACACGCACATGGAGACGGGCGTATTCATTAGCTTGACCCAAGTGATCATTTCACTGTGTGTCCAATCGTCATGCTGTACACCTTAAATATATACTCTTTTATGAAAGATAAAAAATAAAATAATGTTGTTCTCAACTTAGGGAAAAAAAGGGATTTTAGGCACACCAAGCCTTCCTATTCCAAACACCACAGTTAAATATACACGTAACAATCTTATATAATAGTATTTTATCTTAATGTGCTAACAGGTCATTTCAATTTGAATGAATCTATTATCAATATTATTGACTTGTAAGAGGACGGAATAAGCCGGTGGGACTGGCTGGGTTTGGAGCAGCAGACGTAAGCAAGAGAGCCCACCTTAGGAGGGGCAGCCGCGGGAGCGGCGGGTATGGGGCCAGGTGCGCGGGAAGGGCTCCCGGCCTCTCCGTGGGCCGCCGGGAGGGTCCCGGGAGAGACCCCAGTCGTTTCCCAGGGCCGGGAGACGTTCTCCAGGTACAGAGCGAGTGACACCGAGTGCCGAGGGATGAGGCCTGCGTGGGGCAGGGTGGCCGAGCTTGGCCTGCGGGCGACCGGGAGGCTTTCAAGGACGGTTTTTACATAGGGACCTGACAAGGCCAAGGAGGCAGTTTGGAAAGTTCATTCCGATGGGCACTTAGTAAGGGTCATGACTGTTGGAGGAAGAGAGAGACGGAGGGACAGCAGTGCAGGTGGTGGGTCCGTTGAGGTGGACTAGAAGGGGGGCACGAGGTGTTCATCGAGGCTGCAGCAGTGGGATGACCAGAAGGGCTCAGTTGACAAGACCCACGGGACGGCTGAATGAGCCGAACGTGATCGCCTGAGTGCGTGGCAGCCAGAGACGAACATGCCTGATTCATGTGGTTTTCAGCGCAGATCCTTTTCCTAACTCGTTAGGCTGGAAATATTTTCCTTTTACCCGCCTTCTGAATGTTAACCAGTTACTACTTTTGTACCAGAGACTGTAAAGAGTATTTAAAGCGAAGTACTTAGAGGCCTCAACATCTCTTCAAACATGCAGGCTGAATGGGGCAGCTTCCGGGTTGGTCGGAGGTGTGGTCGGTGAGACGTGTTGCCCGTGGTTCCAGAGAATGCGCATGGCACCTTCCCATCTTCGATAAAGTGGATATTAGTGTTTTCAAATAAGAAAAATCTCAAAACATGGAAATGTAAAGAGAATGGGATACTGACGCTGCATTTGGTAAAATGACCTATGACCTGCCCTTAATGAAATGTTTCCGTATTTTCTTCAGCTATTTTTCCACAGAAAACATTCTAGAGTAAAGTGAGGCATAATGATAATTTACTCCTTCTGCAATACGTATTTCTAGAGCATAGGGACTGTTCTGCTCGGACTCACTGTGACAGATAGCCGTCGCGATCATGCTGCTGACATCGGATGGTAATGGAGATCTGCCTAGAGGTCCCGGGACAGCTCATGGCGGATGTGAGAGTCACCTCGTCTGCTTCTGGTGGCTAAGTGTGGGGGGTTTCCGCTCCACATTTCCGCCATGGCCAAGTGATAAGTGGGATTCCACGTCCAGAGCTAAGGGACCACGCTTGAGAAGGCGTTCCCCTCCCGTTGGCGCGCTGATCAGACCGCTAATAAACAACAGCGCCCCGATGAGTTTCAGGTGGTTTCTCCTCCCCTCTGACGAGAGCCAGGCAGCTGCTGACCTCGGGCGGTGGGGTCCCCACGGCCTGAACAGAGCACGACTTCCACAGCCACGAGAATTTCCTGGACCATGGGTTAACCCGTAACCCATAGCTGCTCTCCGTGTTGTTCAGAGATCACAAAACATGGGAAAAAATGAACATACCCAAAGTAGCACCGGTAACTTAGGATGGAAATAATATTTTAGTATATTTCTAAGAAATCAACATAAATTTAAGAACTTATGAAACAGATTAATAATGAATAATTCAATGATTTAAATTAATTTCAGTTATTCATGACTTATTAGTAATTAATAATATTAAATGATTATTAAATATTAAGTTATTTTGATCTGATAGCATTAAAATCAATTTGTTTAATATTAATTTAATATTTAAAAATTAATAATTTAGAAATAAATGAATAGAAATGTGGGAATTTAGCATGAATTTTAGAAATTATAAATGTTTTGTACTAGGTGAACTAAGTTTTTTGGTTGAAATGCTTACCTGTAGCTAGATTTTCTTCATTCCCAGCAGAAATTTTGGACTTTTGGGTTTTTTTCTTGTCTGATTCACATGGCCCCTTTCAACACACAAAGAATTTTTCAGACCTGATTGAATTATCATCATTCTCTGAATACCAAGAAAGGAGAAAACAACCAGACTCACTATTGTTAAGATGTCAGTTCTTCTCAGCTTGATCCACAGATTCAACTCAATCCCAATCAAAACCCCAACGTGTTATTTTGTGCTATCAACAAACCGATTCTGAAGTTTATCCAGAGGCAAAAGACCAGAATAACCAACACAGTATCGGAGGGCTAGCATTACCTGACTTACTAGATATTTCATAGTTTGAATTGTTGTATCTTTGTAGTAGCGATTTCAAAGGATCATTCATGTATGATGGGATCATTACCACCATCAACTCTCTGAACTTGTGGAGGCAAAATGCATACGTTTGTGTAGCCACATGTGATGATCACGTCTCTAATTCCATGATCAAGTTCCATTTGAGAAGTATGAGTTTTAACACAAAAATTCTCTCCTGGCAAACTTGAGAGCACACGTCCCTTCTGAGAAATGAAGCGTTCTCTGAGCCGTCACAGGACGTGATTGACCTTGGTCTTGAGACATGGCCATTGGTTCTGGAAGTCCTACCCTCCAAAAGTCGGGAAGAACGGATGGCAGAACGAGGAACACAGTTGGATCTCAGGGGGTCTCTGGATCCATTCCCATTGCCGGCGGTTCTCACGATGCTGAGATAACACAAGAACACAGGAGGCTCAGTGCTGGTGTGTCAGGAGGCACACTGGGGACACAGGTCAGTCCCTTGTTGCCTTCTGGGGACGGTGGGCTCAGTGTCCAGACACCTGCATCCTGGTCCTGCGTCTGCTGCTGATGGACGCAGCGCAGTGGCGGCCACCATCCCTCTGGGTTCAGACACCACTTGACAGCGAGGGTGGTGGGGGGAACCTGGAGGCCCCTTTCTGATCTCTGCTTCTATTTGTGAATATTTACAGATGGCTGACTTTCACTTATATTTGTGTTTTTCCCCTAAAATGCCGCTTTCATGTTCCATTCAGAGGGTTGCACCCTGAGCTGCAAAGCCCTGCACCCTCCTGCGTGTTGACATACTCGTTCAGGCAAACAGGAGACTCCTGCGCAGACAGACAGAGAAGCCTCTTACTCATCCCTGCAGAGAACCTCGGGGGACATAAATCGCGGCCTCGCCATCAAGCCCGTTACAGGACAGAAGGGAGGAAGCGATAGGCTCACGCATGCGGCCCGGGTCTCGAAGCACCAAGAAAGTTCAGAAGTCACAGCAGGGCTGAGACCAACGCCGCCACCAACCAGCACCGGACTGGGGCCAAGAGATGGGGGGGTCGTGGGTCCTCCTTGAACCAGCCCCACAGAGCCTTCGTCCTGGTGGGAGAATGACTGGAACCTTCTCTCCAGGGTCCGACAAGGTCAGATGAAGGGTGTGTGGAGGTGTTGGATGGCTCGAGCCAGTGGTTGCTGCTAATAGAGCTCGGATGGATGGACGGTACCTGGGCTCCATTCCATGGGACACCCCCCCATTTGACAATTAACAGAGCAAAGGGGTCTTTCCTTTGACTTTTATTTGGGGCCTTCAGTAGCCTCTGGTTGAATCATAGTCCTTCCAGGGACGAGACGGATGGCTGTGACCATGGAGTCTCATGTCTCTCGGCCCGTGTCTTCATTTGAAACCTCGCCGGGGTGACCTACAAGCCAGAATCCACGGGATCAAAGCGGCAGGAAGTGTGCCTCCCGGAACTGAGGGCTAAAGTAACTGCTCTGTGCCCAGAGAAGGCGTTTGAACCATTGCCTGGCCTCTTCTTGTTGTTCTTCCTGGAAGAGAAACAGGTCCATGTTACTCAGGGCAACTGTGTGCCAGGACTTGAAGAAATTGCTTTCTGTCAGCTGTGGCACGTTGAAACACCCCAACTGTTTCAGGAGACAGTTAACTTGTGTGTTTTAATAAAGGCGTGCGTGTTCAGACTCGCTCTGCTGGCACTGCCGCGTGGAGCGGGCGGTGGGGACCCGGCCCGGGACCGGGCGGTGGGGAGTTTTCTCTCCCTCACTCGCTGTACCGTTTTAACTCTTCGCTCATTTCCTACTTTCTCCAGTCACCTGCGCACATTGGTGTGTAGTCTACCATGTGGGGGCCCAGATCACCGATGAGGCAGAGGTTACTCACGCCGGGGCCCTGGGCGCAGGGCTCCCCTGGCTCGAGGCAGAGCGGTACGGCCGAGAGGTGGCTGGTTCTGCTCCTGGGGGGCGGGGCGGGGCGGGGCGGGGCATTCCTTGTTTTGTACCCGTCTCTGGGTCCTCAAAACGACCGCCACGGAAATACCCTTCGGTTCTGCAAGCAGTTGAGATCCTATCTCTGCTCCAAATCATCATTACAGGAGAGAGAAATAATTTCAGTGAGACTATTAGCAGCACGCCCGAAACATCCCTATTAACTTCTCCTTCTTTTGTGGTCCATCTTTTATCAGAGTCTATCTGCGCTCCGCGTCGGGCCCGGCGCCAGTACATTTTAATAATAATACGTTGCACTTTTCGGGCACTCTTTCATCCAGGGAGCCCAGAGCACTTTACAAACATTAATTAATTAAGCTCCGCACAACACCCCTTTGAGGTAGGTATGCCCTGCTACGGTACAAGATGGTTCAAGTGGTTCTCCCTCAGGCTCGCCCACTCTTGAGCTCAAGCAAAAATCCCAACAAAGGCTCCCCTGCTCCAGGGTTCAACTGAGTCCTGGATGAAAGGCAAGGCTCCCCAGCTGAGGGCCTTCTGGCGTGGACCGTCTGGCCCTTCTCCTTCTGCGTCAGCAGACGAGACGTTGGCGAAGCCTGGCTCCATCCCCTTCTTTCTTGCTGCTCGTTCTCCTGACGTGAACACTGTCTCAGGGGAGAGGAGACCAGCGCTGATTCTGGAACCATCACTTCTTGTGGGAAAGTGAAAGGAGGGGAGGCACCAGGCTGTTTTCAGGCCCTGTTCCTGCTGAGGTCAGAGTAGAGACATGACCTTACGTCTCCAGGGTCCCCTGGCATCAAGGTGGAGGGCCTCCCGGAGGAATCCGTGGAACACAGGAAGGCTGCAAGTGCGTGCACCTGTGCTTCCGGCAAACACTCAGCGTCTGCTCCGTGCCAGGCCCGTGATTAGGAGGAGCAGAGTGACAAGCTCTCTGCCCCGTTCCCTTGTCCTGACCTTGTGCGACGTGGTGTACACCCAGGAGGGTGAAGTTCGCCTTTGGGAATGTTTGGCCGCGGTGACAGACGAGGGGGAGGTGCCGGGCTGGAGGCTGTCACCCGAGGACAGCATAGCTGGGGAGGTGCCTCGACACCCCGGCGGGCATGAGCGTTCTTCTCTGGGGTTCTCGAAGGCAAGCTGACGGTCGGCCAGAGGCACTGACCTCAGCATTATTAGTGGGCTCCTACTGACGCCTTTCTCTGTGAACCCATGGGTAACAGTCCATGCAGAATTTAAACAGAATGACCCACTACTTATCACGCCTCGTGGTCTTTGATTCGGTTTATCTGGGAGTACGAGCCAGATGAGATGGCTCACTGGACAAAAGTCTACCCATCTCTGACAGAAAAATAAGTACAGGGGCTATGGTTCTTTGTCTGCCGTCATTGAGCAGAGCGTCTCTGTGTGACCTGCTCAGACCTCCTGTGGACGCAAGCACAGTCCCAAGAGGAAACGTGGCGTATCCCGGGTGTCCGACATGTGCGTCTGTGAGTGAGTGTGTGTGTGAGGACTGGGTTGCGGGCCGGGCTCCAGTCCTGGCCAGGTGCGGAGCTGGCTTCTAGGCACCTGCGCATGGGGCCCTCGGGCACGTGGCTACATGGCTCAGCCCCACACTCCTTCCTCCAGTGCCCTCCAGGGAGGGGCTGAATTTTTCTGACCCTGTGACCAAACATGTCTGGGTTCTGAGAGTATGACAACCAAACCCAAACCCAGCCTCGACCTGTCATGGCTCCCTGTTGCCTGGTTGTTCATGGTCCTGGATTCACTCTGATTTCAACTCCTTGAAGAATCCTCCACGTGGCAGCAGCTTGTGGTTCTCCTAGCTTGTGTTGCTCTGTGGTTCCCACGTCTTCTGTGTCCTAAGACCAGCTGGAGAGCTTTCAGAAGTCCCCTGTCCACACCAGAGCCCTGCAACAATGACTTCAGGGTCTTGGGGATGGGACCCTGGTATCCATGCTTTAAAAATCCCTTGGGCGATTCCGGTGTGTAGCCAAATCAAGAGTCAGTGCCCGGGATGACTCTATCCCTGACTGCTGACTCTGAGGCTGTCTACATCTCTGGCCACAGCTATACTTCCAGACTTTTCCTTAGGGACTCAGAGGTGAAATGTGCGGCTTGGCGTGTCTGAATTATCTAGACTTGCTGGCTTGCGGCAACAGCAGCAAGACCCCTATGGTTGGATTGGAAGGACCCTTCCGGATACTGAGCCCCTTGATCCTTGGACAATGGGCACAGAAGCTACATTTTTGTTCTTTTCCAGATCTTTTCTGTAGCATTCCCTGTAGCCAACTCTTGGTTCACACTGTTGGTTTGAGATCTGGGGATCTTTTGACAATGTCCATTTCAACATAGCATTATCTTCCCAGGTCTTAGTTTGTTGGTTTATCTATTGAAAAATCACTGGAAGAGAACAGAAGAAAAAGAGCTTCCCTTCCTGTTTTGTGTCTACCACGAAGTCCCCTCTTATCTGAGGTTCACTGGTGGCTCTGTGCGTGTGCACTGGTGCAGGCCCTCCTCCTTGGAGACAGGAGTCCTCCCCCTCATCCGAGAGCCAGCTCCTCTGCAGGGTTCACAGTTCACCACACCAAAGCCAGGACGGGGGCTCAGCACACACAGCTGCCTCCCTCTGCAGCACTCCAAGCTGCCAGGCTGATGCCTTTTGCAGGAAAGGCTTCCCTCCCAGCTCCTGGGAGGAGTGGTATGTCTCCTGGGCTTGCAGATAAAGCTGGATGTTCAGATGCGACTCCAGTGGAGAAGGAGACACCTCCGTTCAAGTTGGCCTTGGGCAATCCCCTGAGAGTTCACATGTTGATTGCAAACTTGGACTTACCTCCACCTGCCAGTTCTGAGAGACCAGCTGGAATGTTCCCCACATTTAGCACTTCCACCTCCTGGAAATTCCCTTGTTAGAGATTCTTTCCCTAGGTGGAGTAGGAAAATCAGAAAGCTCCTCCAAATAGGTCAGAGCTTCCCCTGGCCAGGGTGGAGCATCTGATGGCAGGCAATGGGAGGTGGGCCTGGAGCACCGGCCTCCCCTGCAGCCTGCTCCTCGCTCCAGGATCCACCCCTCAGGTCACAGGATGCCAGGGCTGGGTCAAGGAAAGCACTAGACATCAGGGAACCTGGATTTGGGTGTTGGCTTTGCCCATAACATCGTTGTATTGAGCAAATCCCTTGTCTTTTCCCTGAAATTCAGTTTCCTCATTTATGAAATGAGAACTAAAAATTATTTCACCGGCTTATGGTGATGTCCAAATAAATTGATGGCTATTAAAGAATTCTGAAGTCTATCTGAAGGGAATATGACCTATTCAAATGACTTTCTAAAGCACATCATTCTTATATATTTGGCCTACTAGTCAAATAGAACAATGAATAGTTAAGATAAAATTAGCTTGTTAGATGCTGTTACAATAATAAATGGCAGGTCTGAGTGATAGAAAAGGCAGGTTTGGGATTTATTATTAATATATTTATTGATTTTTAAATAGATTTTTATGTGGGTCTTGGTATATGCTGCCATACCTTAATTCAGATTCTAAGATACATTTATGATTTTGGTGGACACCATATGTGAGTGCAACACATCCCAGACCCCTGCCTCCCCCTCCCACAAAGCACTCTTAGTCAGTTTGCCCTTTAGAGACTGTTTTCGGAAGGGCCTGTACCCTTCCCAGGAAATAGGACATTTGGAACCCTTTTAGAAAGAGGTTTTAAAATGTTCTAACATCATTTGCTCCAAAAGAGTAACACCATGCTGTGAGGGGTTGTTAGGCGTCTCTTGCCTTCTGACCAGGGCAGTCTTCACAAAAATCCACGGAATCCACAAATCCACATGGGGCTGAGCAGCCGGCCTGGACTGGGAGGGAGCCCCAGATCCTGCACTCGACAGCCTCTGTGACTGTCTGTACAGTTGGAAACTGTCTGTAGCTTCTGTTTCGAGGGTTTCTGAGATGTAGAACAGCAATAGAATATTCTGGCTTAACTCTAATCCTTGCTGTTAAAGGATCCTCCAGTTAGTACACGGGGAGGAGCCAAATTTTCCTGACCGGAGGGGTGGGAGGTAGCGAAGGGAGAGCATCTCTCTCCAGGATACCAGGCCCCTCCCATTACACTCCCGACATTGGCTGAAACCGTGCTTCTGAGGAAAAGGTCAGAGAGAAGAAAATACCACATTCTCTCCATTCTGTTACCAAAAACTGGTTTATCCCAGAGAAAGGAGACTTCTCCAGTAGATTCCACCCTCACCGTCCGGATGGAAGGTGGAGGGAACCCTGGAGAATGGGGCCACTTTGTTCTTTGAGCAAATGACTGCCTTCCAGACATGGACGTTTGTTCATTCCATGTGTGTCGTCTGCAGAAACCCCATGATGACTTTTGCACGTTGTCAGTGCCATTACAAAGTAAATTATAAAACAAGTCCTATACGAAATAATAATGTAATTACACCCTCTTCCGATCAAACTGTCAAAACTACAAAAAAAAAAACACACAATAATGTCAAGAGGTGAAAATTCTGCCACTCTGGTATTAACTTTTGGAAATTAAATTTGTACTATTTATCAAAAGTCTTGAGATAATTTCCATGTGGAGGAGTCTGGAATTATGCACAGTCATTGTTAGTGTATGTAACTGGGCTTTATTCCTAAAAGTGAAAATTGTGAACAGCGCAAGTATGAAACAATGACGAGATGGTTAAGTAAGTTAGAGGCTCTGTGTCTTTCAAGAACACTGAGGTGTACCACACACCCCGTCATCACCACACGCGGACCCTCGAGGGGCAGTGCGGTCGGTTACAGTGCTGCTGGAGCCTAAGGGGCAGAGTTCGAAGTCCGGCTTCAACAGTTCACTAGTGGTGTGGTTTTAACTAATCACAGATGAAGTGACTAACAGGCTAATTAACCTGTCCAAGCCTCACCCTCCTGATCTGTGAAGTGGGAGGAATAACATCTCAGACATGCGGGTGTTGCAAGGATTACATTTTATACATTTCAAATTGCCTGGTGAGTATAAATACTCAATACATGTTAGCTGGCATTAATAATATCATTTCAGTAGTATGAAAATACTGTAAGAAATATACAGAATTCTCAACTGGCTGTCTCTTAAAGGTGAGGAGGGAACAGCAACAATTTTAATTTCCTTTTTTTGTACTTCCTCCTGTGTTTCAAGTGTTCTTACAGTGATCATTTATTATTTTTGTAATAAAAAATTAGCTGTTTTTAGGCAGCCATGGGTGTGCTCAGGCTTCAGAAGAGGCTTGCCTCCAGTGTCCTCCGCTGTGGCAAAAAGAAGGTCTGGTTGGACCCCAACGAGACCAATGAAATCGCCGATGCCAACTCCCGTCAGCAGATCCGAAAACTGATCAAAGATGGGCTGATCATCCGGAAGCCTGCAACTGTCCATTCCCGGGCTCGGTGCTGTAAAAACACTTTGGCCCGCCGCAAGGGCAGACATATGGGCGTTGGTAAGAGAGAAGGTACTGCCAATGCCCGAATGCCTGAGAAGGTCACCTGGCTGAGGAGGATGAGCATTCTATGCCGGCTGCTCAGAAGATACCGTGAGTCTAAGAAGATCGACCGCCACATGTGTCACAGCCTGTACCTGAAAGTGAAGCGTAACATGTTCAAGAACAAGCGGATTCTCATGGAACATGTTCACAAGCTGAAGCCGACAAGGCTCGCAAGAAGCTTCTGGCTGACCAGGCTGAGGCCCGCAGATCTAAGACCAAGGAGGCTTGCAAGCGCCGTGAAGACCAGCTCCAGGCCAGGAAGGAGGAAATCATCAAGACTCTGTCCAAGGAGGCAGACACGAAGAAGTAAAACTGCCTCTCTTTTGTCTGTACATAGTGGCCTCGGCAGTAACACAGATCAGTTATTCAATAAAACCAACCTTTATCTGCTTCAAAAAAAAATTAGTTGTTTTTAAAAACTATTTTTAAAGAATATTTTTCATGGAGACAAGCTGATGAGATAAAGTAAAAAATGCAGGAAAAATTATACACATACCATAAAATCTCTTTCTTTGATTTCTATGTAGGAGCATAAATCAAAGACTGAATTGAAGTAAAACGTGATGGTTGGTTTCTTTTTTCTATACTTCTATTTATTTAAGGAATTTTCTCAGTGCAATGTTTTGTAATGAGAAAAGAACACCAAAGACAGTCAGACCAATCAGTTCCTCATTATTCACGGATTCCCTATTTGTGAATTTACCTACTTGCCAAGATTCACCTGTAACCCCAGACTCAGTAGGGGACAGCGTTCGGGGGGTGCTCCCGGACGTGCGCAGGGCTGCACGCGGTCGAGCTGCCTGGCCTCCCCTTTCCAGCTCTGCTTTCTGGTTTCAGCGCATGCTGTGAACGGGTGTCCCTTTCGAGGTCTAGTTAGTGTCGCCTGTTTTCCATGTCATGTTCATGCTGGTGTTTCCCTGTTCAGCAGCCGCCGGGGTTGGGGCTGCGTGCCGTCTGGGGTTCCTGAACCCGAGAGGCTGCTTGTGCCCACAGGGGAAACGCATGTGTTAGGGAAGCTTCCTGAGGCCGAGTCACAGTGCTGCTGTTGGCGTGAGTGGGGCCTTAGTGAGCCGACCGTGTGTATCCCATGAAGTGTCTTAAGCAGAAACACACATAAATAAGATGCTGTGCTCTCCAGCTGACGAAAATGTTGTGACCAGAGCCTTGTAGGAACCCAGCGCCGTGTGTCTCCTGGGAGCCACGGCCTGGCTGTCCCTGAGTCAGCAACTTTCTAGAACATGAGTAGGCACGGTGACTAGTGAGACCCGACTGTACATAGTTTGGGTTTAATGTCCCTGGCACTGGGAGCCCAGAGCAGAGTCATGAGGGTCTGGCCCCGAAGCAGCTCCCGATCTGAGCCCCTCTTCCGGCCTCGCCCGCGCCTGCCCTGGTCCTCTCTCCGGGGCACCTGCTGCCTCTTCACCACTCATCGCCAGATTGCTGTGTCCTTGCAACTCTTCTGCCCATTGCTCCCCCACTGGTATCTTGTCTCCTCTACTGATGGTCAGCTTCCTTCCCCCACTTTTTGGGCATCGCAGAGCGGAACCACATGGGGGCTGAGCCGAGCCGGCATCTTCAGTACCCTGGTGGCTGGCCAGGGCCGGGCTCACCAGCTGACACCTGCCTGGGCCGTGCTCCACCCATGGAACTGGGCTGGTGGTGCCGGTGGGGCCCCAGTCTCTTGTCTCGCTCCCTCGGACTGCTGGGCAGGGCCGGGCGCTGGCCTTGGGCTCACAAAGAGGCAGATGTGAGCGTTGGCTGCTTGGGAAAACTTTGACGGGGAAAATGAAACCCTTGCCCTGCTCTTCTTATAAAAGCATGTGCAAATTTATTCTTTTCTTTCCTCGTCTACTCAAAGTGTTCAAAAAGTGACACTCCACGGTGAGATTAGCTCTGAGCGGACCCTCCGTGAATGGCAGGCCCTTCCATGTGGACACAGCATGTCCCCAAACCAACGCAGCTACCCCTCCCCTGAGTCCAGACAAGCCGCTTCCCCTAGAGCTTCCTGCAGCCACCATCGAGATTCAATACTCGGCCACCCGCCAACCCGTTCTCGCCCGGAGGATGGAGATGGGCACTGTCCCACAGGCTCAGGGTGTGAGCCTCACGTGTGCTTATACATTCAGTAGTAACCACCATAAACAAAGCTTTTTAAAAAGCAGAGTGAAGGGGCGCCTGGGTGGCTCAGTCGTTAAGCGTCTGCCTTCGGCTCAGGTCATGATCCCGGGGTCCTGGGATCGAGCCCCGCATCGGGCTCCCTGCTCCGCGGGGAGCCTGCTTCTCCCTCTCCCACTCCCCCTGCTTGTGTTCCCTCTCTCGCTGTGTCTCTCTCTGTCAGATAAATAAAATCTTAAAAAAATAAATAAAAATAAAAAGCAGAGTGAAATTACCTTAATGATATAGTCTATCTTGCTCAATATATTATATGAAACATAACCTTTCAGCATGCCGTCATTATAGAAATTCTGAATGAGATGCTGTCCATCCTTATTATCCAGGTCTTCGGGATCCACGCCTGCAGCTCCGATGAGCCATGTTCGGGGTGTCAGCCGCTCCTCTGGCCTTGGCCACCATGTCAGGCAGACCCTGGACAGTCAGGCGTGCTTTGCTGACTGCTCAGTTCCGAAGAATTGGCGTGTGTCGTTGAATGTATAGTCACGGCATGATGGGAGAGACTAACCTCCCGGAGATATGAGGCTAGGAGACGGGAAATCTGTGAGGCCATCACACAACGGAGCAAAGGGAGGAGAGTTTCAGGTGCAGGGAAGGGACTGGGCCTAGTCCAGGTCTATTTAGAGAAGGGTTCTTAGCCTTTAAAACTGTGCCAGTCATTTCCATTCTAGGGAAAACAGGGGACCCCGGAGCGGACTCCCATGGAGAAGACAGGTGGGTGGGAAGAGGCTGGAGGGAGGGGCGGAGATTGCGGATGCCCACTTCCCAGCTGAGCGTCTCACCTCTTGCCCGTGTGCCTGTCTTTCTGCTTTGAGACGGGAGAAAAAAGGCTTTTGCCAACAACAGAATTACTCATTCAGGAAAGCTTTGCTTTGCACAAACATTATACGCCACAGAGCACCGTCAAATCCTGTGGCCCAGAGAGAAAGCCACGTGATGATATGTTGAGCTCCAGTTGCGTCTGTGGAAATAGCTGTGATACCCACCTCGTGGCATTTTGTAAGGATTGGATTAGTCAACTTAAGTAAGGTGCTCAGACCAGCGCCTGGCACATTTGAGAATGTGTACAACTATCCTCTCTCTACTGTTGTAGGGTCGTGCACTCTGAGCTGCAGTATCTGTGATCTCCATGGAAGCCTCCCTCGGCAGTGATGAGTGGGAGCTTGTTCACAGCTCTGCTCATGACAGCGGCCACCCTATTATCATGCCACCATTCCTCACGGTGCCCTCACATGCTGGCGAGTGCCCCCTGCAGTCCTAGCAAAGCTCTGGGTCTTGTGGACGCTTTGGAGCATCCTTGGCCTCTTATCTCCCCCCCCCCCCCCCCCCCCCCCCCCCCCCCCCGCTGCCCGTGGAAATGCATCTCCGTATTTGGCTAAAGATATGCGGGAACACACTTACAGATTTATTTTTACTGCTATTGCGTTCACCTTAATATTTGTTATCCTCACAATTCTCTTGAAGAGCATGAACAATGGAGCAGGTGAGTTACAGGGGAAAAACCATACTAAAACCCCAATTTTACCAACAATACCATTATTTGTTCTTGCCTTCTCCAGCCAGGAAGAAGCAAGGGACAATTCATACTCTTGCTAATTATTGCAGACATTTAATAACGGGCTGACTCAGTAAGCCCACAGCAGTTTTCCCATAGGGCTTCAATATTCTCTGAAATTGCGTGGTGACGGCAAGCGTTTGAGGGCAACCGCCCAACTACAAAAGGCTTTTCTTCCAGTCTCTGTGCTGCACCTTTTAGGCCCCAAGCAGCTCCCACGCCCATCAAAGTGTCCTCAACTATTTCTTCAATTTGCTTTTTGCTTTCAAGACATTAAAGAACACTTTCAAGTCAAACTTATAGCAGGAGCATGTGAAAAGGAGTCTCTAATGCCGTCCTTGCTAAGTTGACCCAAGGGATTGTGTGGAAAAGCTTCATGTTTTCCTTGTGGTCTGAAAGGACTTGGGGAATCTCGCAGGGAGGGAAGTGCGGACCCCTCCTCACACGAGCTTTGAGCTTTCATCGCTGCTGCCCCTCCCCACTCCCTGCTGATGTTCTTCCCCAGTAGAGAGAGGCCCTATTCGTCTTTAGCTCTTGTTTGCTGAAGGGAGCTTCAGGGCTTATGTAAAACTTGGTACCTAGATCTAAAATAGTTTCTCCAAGCCTGCAAGAGCACGGGCTCTGAAGGGAGCGAGGTCAGCTTTCAGGCCTTGCTGTGATTGTTGCTCTTGTCATCCCACGGGGCTGAATGCTTTTTTCATTGCAGACATAGGCCTGGAGACAGACCTTTTTACAAACTAAGTGCCCTGCTAAGCTTCCAAATGTTTGCACAAGACACCTCAGGGAATGCAGAGCTACAGTGGCTTTAGCCACTCTGGATTTTGTGGAAATCCCTCTTTCTGGCTGTGGGAGCTTGCAGCTTATTGTTGGGGGTTAGCCTGACAATGGGATGGAGTCAGTGCGGGTGATCTCCAAGAATGGTGTCCTTGCTGTAAATCATGACACTGCAGTTAGGAAAGGGTGACTGGTTCTAATATGAACATTCCAATGGACATGAACGCCATGTCTAGACTTGCTTTCCCCTTGGGACTACAGCCCAGCCAGTCAGCTCTGCAGTTAAGGCCAATGTAGATGGTGGCCTGTCCTGGAAAATCTGTGGGCTGCCATTAGATCCTATAGGGGAGCTAGGAGTCTGTCTTCCACAGAAGGAATTTGGAGGGCCAGCTCTTGGCGGAGATTTTTTTTTGGTTAAGCAGCAGCGTGATCTTCAGCACAAATATGATGTCTGATGGTATACATTGGTATCTGATAGTATCTGACAGTATGTGATGGCATCTGATGGGAATGTGTTGGTATCTGACGATATCTTTTGGCATCTGATGGTATATGTTGGTATCTAATGGTATCTGTTGGTATTTGATGGTATGTGATGGTATCTGACAGTATGTGTGCCGGTATCTGGCAGTGTCTGAAGGTATGTGTTGGTATCCAGTGGTATGTGTTGGTATCTGATGGACTGTGTTGGTATCTGGCAGTATCTGACGGTATGTGTTGGTGTCTGACAGTATTTGGTAAGGGACTGGAGTGGAACATGCAATGTTATATATGGGGGTGTGCTGTGATTATGGACATCTCTGTAGAAGGTTCCTGGAATCACTGTTCTTCTGGACTTTACCACTCTATACTTCTATGTAAAGAGGTTGGAGTTGTCCAGTTTGATTGACAGTTACAGATGGGTGTATAGCTGCTGACCATGGCGCTGGTCTTATAGAAGGAGGGATGTTTGTACAGGAAACATCAGTGAGCTACAAACTGAATCACATGCTGCTTTGCCACATTCTGGTTACTTGAACTTGAAAAAAAATTACTTAGTGTAATTTAATAAATACTTACTGAACAGTTACCTTGAGTAAACTCCTGTGTTGTCCACTTGGAGAAACGAAGAGGAAGAAGACAAAGACTCCCCTCAGGAAATGCGTAGTTGAATGGGGGGCACAGCTTGTGGGCAGTGACTCGGATGATGGCATCCTTGGTGTAGGAGTATGCAGTCTCACGGGGTGGAAGAAGCTCTAACACTGTGATCAAGTCTAGGAAGCATTTGGGAAGCATCGAAAAGGGAGTGATTGATTCTGACTAGAGGCTTTGCAGAAGGCTTCCCAGGGGAGAGTCCACTGAATTCGGTCATTTTTTTTTAAATTTATTTTATTTATTTGAGAGAGAGAGGGAGGGAGAGAGAGAGAGAGTACAAGTGCACAAGGGCAAGTGAGCAGAGGAGGGGCAGAAGGAGAGATTCTTTTAAGCAGACTCCCCGCTGAGCATGGAGTCCTGTGTGGGGCTCGATCCCATGACCCTGAGATCATGACCTGAGCTGAAATCAAGAGTCAAACACTTAACCGACTGAGCCACCAGGAGCCCCTGAATTGGGTCTTAAAGGGAGCACGGTGAATGGTCTAAAGCAGTTGTCTAGCTGGAGTGTGGGGCACCAGGTGCTCACTCCCATTTCTCTAGAATGGAGGCACTGGTCTCACAGGTGCCAAGCTTTATTTCAGCTCATATTTCCACATATCAGACAAGCATTTTCTGATGTAAGGGCATCTGGAGCATTCTTCTCGTGCCAAGGCTTCAGGAAAGCTTCGGGGCTAAGATAAACACTGCTTTGTATTAGAAAACCTAAGCTGTTAAGACTTTGCCTTTCCATTTTAGCAACAGTGTGCCTTGGCCAAACTGCCAGACTCAGAAGTTTCCAGCACTGTTGGAATATGGCACGCATTTCAGATCATGGGCTCACCCCTTGAATAATCTGTTGGGAACATTCTCTACACAGAATTGATTTCAAAGTTAAAGATAACACACACACATATTTGAGATTTAACTTGAAGATACAGTAACTTGACTTATACTGAGGGCCATTTAGACTCTAATTTCAAAGAAAGCAGTCAATAATTACACAGAAAACCTATAGATCAAGAAAGACCCCTGCCAGCCGAGGGAAACACTTGAGGAATGGGCTGTGTGCTGTACTAGCTGCCTTGATCCCAGACTCCATCCTCACATGAAAGAATGAGTGACAAACTGGCTGCTTGGACTTTGGTATTTGGAAATCCTGTTTGGTTTGAAAATGAACAAAGTAAGCCTGTCGCTTCAAGGAAAGCAACGGACAGTGTTGCCCATAATAAAATTCAAACTTTGAAGAGAAAGCTAGAATTTTGGAAAAATTTAATCTGCCACCGTGAACTTGACAACTTCCCAATGTTAAAGACATTTCTGATGAGATCAGTGGAGACACTAACAAATGTGATTTTTTGATATCAAATATAAGATGAGTCAACGTTTGGAAGATCTGCATAACTCTGTAGGTGATCAATGCGTGAGGCTACAAAATCATGAGTGGGTCCAAGACCACTCAAGTCAGATGCTGAATTAAGAGCTGTTACGGTAAACACACTGCTTGTCAAATTTGGGGGCAATATAAAGAATGAAAGAAACTCTCCTCTCTTTCCCTACCACATATCTGTGTGACGGTGGTTGTCTCCATGAATCAGTCAATCAATCGAAACACCGCATCACAACAGATCACACACAGAGGCATGAGAACCCTGCATCTCCTAGGAGGCCGGGCTAGACAGAGGTCGGTGGGAGTGTCCAACAATGCTGCTCTTCTCTGCGTTCGTCTGATGGATTTGCATCCTCCCAGTTGTGCTGAGACGTACCTGGCCCATAACACTGTGTTGCTGTAGGTGTACTCTGTGATGGGCTGGGTATTTCCCAGGAGTGCCGTGTATATGGTGAACGTGGTACGTGGTAACTCTAGTTCACGTCCATCGCCTCGCTCAGTTACACATGCTGTTTTCTTGCGATGAGAACTTTTGAGGTTTAGTTGTCTTAGCAACTTTCAACTGTATAATGCGGTATGTTAACTGTAGTCACCACGTTGTTCATGATATCCCCAGGCTTACTGATCTTATAACTTCGGGCCCCTTTACCCATCCCCCGTCTCAGGCAACCGCGAATCTCTTCTGTTTCTGTGAGTTAGGTTTCTTTAGATTCCACATGGAGGTGAGATCACACAGTAATTGTCTTTCTCTGTCTGACTTATTTCACTGAGCATGATGCCCTCAGGGTCCACCCGTGTTGTGGAAATCCTGCAAATGGCAGGATTTCCTTCTTTTTTACAGATGAGTAATCATACGTATATGTTCGTATACCTCTCACTTCTTTATCCATTCATCCACTGATCGACACTTAGGTTGTGTCCATATCTTGGTTATTGTAAATAATGCTGCAATAAATATGGGGGTACGGATATATTTTTGTCTCATTTGGATATATACCAGAAGTGCGATTACTGGATCATAGGGTAGCTCTATTTTTAACTTTTTAAAAAGATTTTATTTATTTATTTGACAGAGAGAGAGGGAGGGAGAGATCACAAGCAGGGGGAGAGGCAGAGGGAGAGGGAGGCTCCCCGCTGAGCAGGGAGCCTGACACGGGGCTCGATCCCAGGACCCTGGGATCATGACCCGAGCCAAAGGCAGATGCTTAACAACCGAGCCACCCAGGCACCCCTATTTTTAACTTCTTGAGGAACCTCCATACTGTTTTCCAGAGTGGCTCCACCAGTTTGCATTCCCACCAACAGTGCACTAGGGTTCTCCTTTCTCCACATCCCGCCAACACCTGTTTCTTGTCTCTTTGATACTAGCTGTTCTGACAGGTGTGAGGTGATATCTCATTGTGGTTTTGATTTGCATTTCCCTGATGAGGAGTGATGCTGAGCACCTTTTCGTGTGTCTGTTGGCCATCTGGATGTCTTCTCTGGAGAAATGCCTGTTCATGCCTTCTGCCCATTTTCAATCACATTGGTTGTTGTTGTTACTGAGTTGTATGAGTTCTTTATATATTTTGGACACTAACCCTTATCAGATATATGATTTGCAAATATGTTCTCCCATTCTGTAAGCTGCCTTTTCATTCTGTTGATGGTTTCCTCTGCTGTGTGGAGGCTTTTTGGTTTGATGAAGTCCCACTTAGTATTTTTATTTTGTTTTGGAAAATGTAACTATTTTCCAAAAGTATATGCTATTTAAAAATATGTGTACATGAAATATTTGTGTGACTATTTTAAAATTAATTCATATACATTTCATATTCTGTTTTAATTTCTGATATAGTAAATACTGACCTGTGTAACTCACGTGAACACCCGTGCTCCAGGGGCCTTTGTAATTTGTAAGAACAGGGAAGGAGTGCCAAGGCCAAACGCCGGAGGCCTGACGCTTCAGTGATCTGCTCGTGTTGAGGCCTTGAGCCCATGTGGGTGTGGACGTATCTCCTGTTGCTCCTGAGCCGAGCACCTGGCCCACACCTGCGCTTAATTAATAGTAGCAAGCGTTTTCCTAACAGGTGAGAGGGCCTGACCTTGCACGTTCCTTCCACTCTCAGTGGGAAAGTGGTTCAAGCCACGGGACACATGCAGCTGGAGCTAAGCGTGTGGGTACCGACCACCAAGCACCCAAGCTGGGCCTTCCTCCACCATCTTCTCCCAGGCACCCTCCCCAAACCCCAGTGACCTCTGTCTGGCTTTCTGACTGGTTTGAGTGTTGCTTATGGAATGAGCTCACGCCGTTGCGATGATTAGCAAGGAGACATCTGCCTGCATTTTAGCTTGATTTCTAGAGCGTTCCCAGGACTCTCTCCTGCAGGTTTCCCATTACAGCAGTGGTTGCAGGAAAAAATAGCATCCCTGTGTGCCACATGCTTAATTCCCTTGGATTTTGTCTTTTCAACTATAGCCCATGAAACATCAGGCAAAAGAGCAAAGTTTGCATTAAACAAAAAACCTTCCTTTAGAAAACAATACTTTAGGGTTTTCTCTTTGACTTAACCATGTACTTTGTTTCTGACACTTTTAAAAGGGTCTTCAAGATCAAAGATTTTCATACAACACCTGTTCCAACATTATTTTCAATGGCTATTGACCCATTCTTTGAGGTCCTTATTCTATGCAGGTGCTTTTTTTATTTTTCAGTTAGATTATAGCATTAACCTGAACAAAACCAGATTGTATGCATGCAGGTGGATATGTGTGCGTATGCACACAAGTGTGTAACTGTGGACCGCTGTCTTCCAGAGACCGGAGAGTTAAATGGGTGGCAGCTACTACACGGAGCTATAAACGCTCTTTTGATAATCTTTTATTAACAGTAAACTGAGTAACTCCGAGGGATTAACACAAAAAAGGAAACAGATATATTAAGAGATGTCTGTTTCACATGGAAAATGCATCTGGTCATTGGTCATTGTCCCTGTCTGAGTTTGCTTTGTATAGTCAAGGAAAAAAGCCAACGTTTAGAATCTTGGCACCCTTTAAGAGCCTTTGATAAAGAAAAATCAAACAGGTTAGCTACTATGCAACATGGAAGACATCCACACACTAGTCGACCCATATGGAGTATAAACGTCCACATCTAATCACTGTAAACTATAATAGACAATAAATTCACAGCTTTTATTCCCGAGGTGAAGAGTTATGTTTATGTACACATTTGTGTCTGTACGGGCCCTCTCATGAACTCTTCATGCTTATGACCTATTTTGTTCAGTCAGAACAAGGGCGTCTGAATTGGCCACGGGCAGAAGCTGGTTCTCAGGCCCCTCGGCCGTCTTTAGAACCTGGCCTGTAGGTCACGATTCTCCACCTGCTGGCTGATGGTGTTCACAAAAGCCCAAGAGCTGCCACACAGGGCCAGACACAAAGTTTGCTGCGCCTGGCTCGGTAGCTCACGAAGAGGTGGGGAGGTTGTTGAAGGAAGACAGGGCTGTCCTCTGCCACGTCAACCAACCTGCACCCCGTCTGGGGCCCCAACACTCTGTGGGGCTGAAACTTTAGGGTTTGCTTCCACTCTCTGAGGGTATTGGCACCAAGCACAGTATGAAAAGCCGTTTTTATGTTGTCTTTTCTCATAGACTCAAAGCTTTCAGAGGTCAGACCTTCTCTTTTTAAAATTTCTTCTCTTTTTGACATACAAAAAGCTGTGTGTAATTAAATATACAAATTATGATGTTTTGGGGCTGAGTATACACCATGAAACCATCACTATAGTCTCTGCCAGAAACCTATCTGTCCCCCGCAAAAGTGTCCTCCCGCCCTCTATTTGTTACTTCTTCTACTATAGTGAATAATAGTCTCTTTAATGATCACGGAACTGCCGACCTCCCTCGGAGATCCTGGCCCCGCTCCTCTGGGTGGGTGCCCAGAGCTGGGGCTGCGGATCGGACGGCAGCTCCAGGGCCTTTGACTCAGTGTTGATCTGAGGGACGCGCTGTGTCAGCTTGAGGGACCTGGAGCCACGTTCGCCACAGCCCCCTTCTCTGTGCGGTTCTGGGCCGTGGGGCCCACTGAGACATTCTGTGGCAGCGGCCTCTTTGACGCAGGACTGGGAAGGTCAGAGAAGGTGGAGACGGCCTCCGGGGAGCCCTTGGTCAGCCTCGTCTGTGCGTCACCTTGGACGGAGGGCACCAGCTACTCTGCAGACCCCATCATGAGCCCCAGGGTGTCTGTCCTTTTACTGATTCACTTTAAATTTCTTCCTTCCCCAGATTTAGCATTTCTTAATGGATGAACGCCCTGCTCCGGCCCTCTCTCCCTTCCTCCCTCTCTCCTCTTTCTGATCCCCTACCACCTCAATAATTCTGTTATTTGGGCTATTTCCTGCCCCTGTTCCGTCCTTGAGGTCCAGGGGCCTCATTCTGTGCACAGACTCGCAAGTCCTCCCCGGCCCTGGAAGCGCATCTCCGGCAGGGCCCTCTCGGCTCACCTCCGTGCACAAGGTTACACCAGGGCCGAGGGGAGTAGAGCAGCTGCCACGACCCCCACCCCGTCCCCCTCCTGGCTGGACATAGCAGGCAGGGCCATTAGCCCCATTTTACGGATGTTTGTCTCTGGTTCATCAGGATGGCGATTTCCTATAGCCCAGGGCGGCATTAGAGATGGGACCCAGCGCAGGCCCGATTCCTTAGACCGTCCTCCCTCGCCGCCTGGACACCTGAGCTCACGTAACCACGGCAGGAACTCTGACACCGCTGCGGGACTTTATTCTCTCCATGTTTACGGCTGCATCTGATGTCATCACCTGAGCATTGTGGTGTTGGGTACTTCCACTGTTACTTGGACCTACGTGATGTTGGCACAGAGAGGTTGAAAGTGTTGCTGGTTGTCACGCAGCTCATCAGTGACCCGCTGGGGATAGGGCCTGGGCTCCGCACCCTTCCCTGCACCTTCCCTGTGAGATCACCTGTCCTTCGTCCAAGGACTTCCCGACAGCCCCCTTTCTGGAAACTGGCCCATTGAAGTATGAAAATAGAGAATGTTTTTCATGTCCTCCAGAGCTCAGCCCCGTGTTGTACTCATCCTCCAAATACAAGGACATCCCGACACACGTGCGCCTCGCATCTACGTTTTGACCAACACACTGTTTCATTGGCATCAGGAGGTGGCCGTGCACTGGAAGGGTCCGTTTCAACCCTGAGATGAGGCGCTGAGTGAAAGGGACAAAGGGAAGGCGTGAGTGGAAAGGGTTTTCCCGGCAGCGCTGGTGCCGAGGGACCCTCAACAAACTCCCGTCCACCTAGCAGCAAGCGCTTGCCTAAGGCCGGTGAGTCATGGCCGCAGACTTCCGCAGGCGGATTCTGCCCAGTGACGCCACTCGTCCTGCTGCTGGCCTGGCCGAGTGGCCCGGCCAGCGATAGAGTGGATCGCGTAGATTCTTGGAATGGAACAACAGATTGGTCAAGTGTTCCAGCCCGTTGCTGCCTGCCGCACGCCTCCGAGGGGCTTGGCTGCAGAGCCCCGTACCTTTCTCCTGAGTGATGCTCCGGACAGCTGGGGGTGGTCCTGCGACACCACGGGACCGTTTGGGAATGGGAGTGCACGTCTCAGGCATTGCCACTGGTTTGGGGACGTCGGGATTTTAAATTCCTACTCCGCAGATAAATAGATTTTCTTTTCTGCTGCCAGAAAACATTTAAGTTTTCCTGCCAAAGTCAGTACAGCTTAATCAATTAGCAAACACTGAACACAGTCTGCATGCAAAACATCACGGTTGACATTTGGGGACATGAGAAGTGTGACTACAACATCTACATTTGCAGCGTTTCCCGCCACGGAGCCCCGTCTTCATTCCGCTTCATCTCTTGTCAGCTCGTCCTGGTTTCTCGCGGACAGAGACGGGGCCCCGGGTTCATCTCTTTGTCCCGCAGCGCGGTTTGTGGGCCCGGCGCGCGGGGCACCTTTCCTGCGGGATGATCCCAGCCTGCCGGCAGCCGAATGGAGCCGGGCAGACACTCCGGCCGGCCTGGGGGGGCAAGGAAGGACCAGCCTCTCGGCGAGCCTCCTGACTCTCGTTCTGCCCTCCTCGAAATGACTCTTTAGACAAGCAGGGCGTGACAGGAAGTGGTGGCGCTGAAAGCTGGGACTCTAGGCCGCGGAGCCGACTGCTGCAGGGTGCTTGCCGGCTCCTCGCCACCCGTAAGGTCGTGTCCTACAGACTTAGCCCTCGAGCCCGCTCTCTCACAGCAGAGATGTGTCCCCCAGAGGAGAAAGCTCGGGTTCTGCTCTTCTCCCCAAAGTGGGTGGCTAACACAAGCAGGAGTAGGGAGAGCTCTGCCCCCCCAACCCCCCGCCGCCCAGCTTTCCCCAGAGTCGAGCAAGAGCCTCTTGCGTCCCCCAGGGTACCCCCCCCCCCGCCCACCGTGGTTGGCAGTGCAGGTCCTTGCCCAGCACGGCGAGCAGGTCGGGAAGGATGTGCTGCTCCTGAGAGAGCAGCGACCTGGGGCTCCGGGGGCAGAGTCTCAGGAAGGAGAAGAGGGAGTGGGTCTGCAGGAACCCTCGAGAGACAGGGAGGCCCACTGGCTCTCATCACCTCTCCCCAGGATGACTCCTGATGTCATAGGCCTGACACACAGCAAGGTCTCCTTACGCCGTTTTCAGAGAACCTGCCTTCTGTCACACAGCCTGCCGCATGTCAGCGTCTCACTGCTGATTTGGAAATGAGTTCTGCTGGTTGCTGGCCATACGAGGGGAATCCGGCCTCGTTCCCCTCTGGATTCAGCTGGCCAGGCCTGTCTCCCAGGGGCCGCCCTGTCCCTCCGGGCGCTCACAGGCCCCCGGCCCTGATCCCTCCCGGGCTCTGCGCTGGGTCTGGGCAGGGGCCGCAGACCTCTCCCCGCCCAGGAGGCCCTGCGCTCACTCACCCGCGACTCAGCACCTTCTCTCGCACCCGGGTTTCCTGCGGCGCGTCTCCCTGGCTCCCACTCTGCCCCTGGTGGTGGCACCACTCCCCTCCCCGGTCCGAACCCCCCTGAGCTGGGTGTTGGGGGTGCGTGTTTTCACCTGGCTTAGTTACGAAGGACTTGCCTTCTCACACGCCCTTGGTTCTGTGGGCTGAGGCCAACACTTGACACTCTTCTTATACTTAATAGTATCTCAAAGGTTGCGTGGTTTCTTTTAGAAATTGTCCATAAACCGTGTAGTATTGGCTTGGAATTGGCGGTGATAGTGTAAAGTCAGGGTGTCCACGTACCCGCGTGGAGACCTACCCAGGAGCGTAGGGGGTAGATAGAGATGTGTGAGTCTGTGTTTGTGTCTTAATTTCTTAAGAATGTATTCATACTGGCTTCTATTCAGAGCAATCTAAGGTTCACAGAAAAATTGAAGGGAGGGTAGAGAGAGTCCCGTATGCTTCCTACCCCCACACATGCACAGCCCTCTTCCTTACCAGCATCCCCCTCAGGGGCACATTGGCTACGACTGACGAGCCCACAGTGACATGTAATTATCACCCAAAGTCCGTGGTCTACACTGGGGTCACTGTTGCTGTCCTGCATTCTCTGGGTTTGGACAAAAGTATAATGACATGTTTCCACCGTTCTCCTACAGAGTAGTTTCCCTGCCTTAAAAACCCTCTGTGCTCCCCCTGTTCATCCCTCCCTCCCCAGCAGAGCCCCTGGCAAGCTCTGGTCTTTTTACTGTCTGTAGCATTGTCTTCTCCTGAATGCCCTGTAGTTGGGATCACACAGTCGGTGCCCTCTTCACACTGGCTTCTTTCACTTAGTGATATGCATTCAAAGTTCCTCCATGCCTCTGCATGCCTTGGTAGCACGTTTCTTTTTAGGGCTGATTAATATTCCATTGTCTGGATGGACCACAGTTCGTTTATCCATTCAAGGTCTTCTTAGTTGCTTCCAAGTTTTGACAATTATGAAGAAAGCTGTTATAAACCACCCATGTGTAGGTTTTTGTGTGACCGTAAGTTTTTTCAACTGTTTTTGGGTAATGCCAAGAAATTTGATTGCGGGATCATATGCTACGGGTATGTTTCGTTTTGTAAGGGACCGTCAAACTGTCTTCCAAAGCAGCGGCACCCTGTTGCATTCCCAGCAGCGATGTGTGAGCGCTCCTGCTGATCCACATCCTCACCACATCCTCACCAGCATTTGGTCTTTGTGTTTTGGGTCTTGGCCATTCTAAGGCTTTGGGGTGGTTCCTTCCCTGACCACAGATGGTTTCGTCACATGCCTGTGATGATGATCGGTGGTTAACTGCAACCTTTGACGGGACCCCTCTGCAGGTGTCTAGAAGTCTCCTTCTGTGCGGTGCTCCCCTGCCCAGGGCCCTGCCCTGTGAACTGCAGCCCCTGGGCATCCCCACACTTCCAGCTCTGGTTCCTCAATTCAGAGAGACCATCAGCTTCCTCCTCGGTTCCTTCCTCCTGCACCATAGCCTAGAACTTTCCAGATTCGGCCAGCTGGGGCAGGAGTAGGTGTCGCCTCTGTTTCTCGTCTCTGAGGGATCACTGCCTTCCCTGTCTGAGGTCCAGGGTTTTAAGTCCTATTGTCTTCTCTATTTTGTCCACTTGCCTCGTTTCCTGCAGAAAAGTAAATCCAGTCCTTGTCACTCCATCCTGACCAGAGGCAGAAGTCTTAAAATTAATTTTGATAGAACTCATTATTGTTTTAAAAAATGAATTAAAATGGTGGGTTTTGGTTACTTCTCCTGCCCACCCGTGCGTAGGATCTGTGTATAGGAATAAAATAGACGTAGGCCAGGGGACAAGAGCCGGAGGGGAACCAGCCCTGCAGTACTGAGGAACAGCCTTGGGCACGTCACAGACTGTCAGTTCAAGACTCCATAAAAGAAGGAGCAGGAGTAGAGGAACACGGGCACTCTTCAGCTCTAAGCCTCCATGATTTTATTGAGAATTTTGCCTGGACTGTTCAAAAGCAAACATTTATCGGTACTTCTTAAGAGTCTGATATGTGCCCAGCATAATGCTAAACACTACGTATTAGTTAACAAATGTATGTATAATGTGGCTTTCGCCCAGAAAGATGTCAGACAATATTTGGAAATATAAAGCTAGTTCATAAGAAATAATTAGAAAATCATCTCATTTTGGATTGAATATTACTACAAAGACCATAAGGGTTTAGAAGAGAGGTCATTTTGAATTGGAAAAGTTGTAGTAGTCACAGAGGATGTGGAATTTGTCCCTCAAGGCTGTCAAGAATTCATGAGTGGTGGACAGTGTCTGAATAGGGAGAAAAGCACAGAGGCCATCCCAGGCTGCAGGGTAGGAGCAATGGGGCAGTGGCAGGAGGGGACCGGAACAAGACACACTGAAATAATACCGTCTACCGAAGCCGTGTCACGCTTGGTGTGCATTTATGTCATTTTTTTAAAAATAAGAATTTAAGTTCTTCAATCAATAGTTCCTTGTTTGTCTTTGTTAAAAGACTACATTTTAGAAGTCCCAAGCAGCACATTGTGTGACCATCTAACTCAGACTGAGAAGGAGCCAGGGAAGGCTTCCTGGAAGAAGTGACATAGACTAAAACCTGAAGGATGAATGGCACTATGGTAGAAGGGCAGAGGGTTGTATGTTGGAGAGATGGAACAGTGTATACAAATATCTGAGGCCCACACATTTATGATTCAGATGGAAGCTGATGGGAGTTCAGTGGATTCCGTCTCACAGCGCACGAAGGGACATAGGGCAACAGTCGAGACCCGACCTCTCCGGGCCTTGTAGTCACTGTGGTTCTGTTATGAAAGGATGGAGAGCCATTGGAAAGTCAGATTTGTGCTTGAGGAAGAGAATTCTGACTTCAGTGAAGTGGAGGAGCCAGTTGGGAGGCTGAGGCCTTGGTCCAGAAGGATGGCGGTGCTGGGCTGGGACAGCAGCCAATGGATGCACAGAAGCGAAGGGCTGGGAGGTGTGTTGAGGTGGGAAAGGTGACAGAATCTCATGGTTGATGGGATGTGGGGAGACAGTGGGAGAAGACCAGGAGTGAGGCCGTGTTTCTGGCTGGAAACTTAGGAGCTGCCATCCCACCCAGAGGAAGAATGCTGGAGACAGAAAGGCTCGAAACACAGGCTGCTGACTGTCTGGGACTGGTGGAGTTTGAGGGGCACTGGCCGTGGCCAGGGGCAGGGGACTGACTCACCAGGCTGTGGCTCAGCAGGGAGATGCAGACTGCAGTGGCATCTCCCCAGGGTGCACCATGTCAGGAGTGCAGAGGTGATTTATTGGCCACACCCATACATACAGGTGGTGGCTCTGTCTTTGCACAGGTCACCTTCCCTGCCATGGGGCACCCTGTCTGGGCTCAGCCAGCGGCACGTGGGCCCCTGAGCCTGCCAGAACAGACAAGTGCCCAGGAGGGCTCTTCTCCACCCCAACCTATAGCGGCCAATGGGGTGGATTGGGGTTAGGAACTGTCAGGATGGTGAGTAGCTGTAGTGCTTCATACCCACTCTTCCTTTGGGACATTAAGGCAAAGGGGTGGAGACCACACTCTGGCTTCCAGTCTTTGCTGGACCACCCAGTCTGGGTAACCCTAGGCAGTAGCCCTACCTCTCTGGACCTTAACTTTTTCAGATCTGGGAAAAGGAGATAGCAAGAGTAATGCACTGCATTCAGGCATGAGGATCAAATGATGAGCTTACATAGAGAGCTCATCATGGTGTCTGTAAGGGGCAAGCGTGCAGTGCATGAAGCTGTCCTACATCTAGCACAATGTGCCTGAGTCACGGGAACATTTCTCTAAAATCATCCCTACACTCAGCAGGCCTGCAGAGTGGTCGCAGTGACCCAGTGTGAGCTCAGAGCTCCCTGTGCAGAGCTTGGGGTGGGGTGACGTCACAGGGGAGGTGGGACAAGGAGAACCAAGGGAGACAGGCCAGATGTGAAACACAGGTGTCTAAGGGATAGGCCAGGGGTGAGGAGCCTTCGGAGGAGGTTGACAGAGACTGGAAGGTTCAGAGGACAACGGACAATGCCGAGCGGAAGGAAAGGGGGTACATCATGGGGGGGGGGGGGGGGGGGGAGGGGAAGGTTTACAGCTGCTGTAGAAAATTACCACAAACTTAGGGGCTTAGTACAACACGAAATTAGTGTTTCACAGTTGTGTAGTTAAAAGCCCAGCACGGAACTCACAGGACTAAAATCAAGATGTTGGGACAGACTCGGTGGGAAAGGCTGTTGGGGAGAAGGCCATTTCCCTGCCTTTTCTGGCTCCTGGAAGATGCCACACTCCGTGGTGCATGGCCCTCCCTCTGTACCTCTCCTCCTCTCTACTCCACACTTCCAGGAAGATTGTTGTGATTTCATTGGGCCACCCACATATTCTGGGATAATCTCACCAATTTAAGGTCATCTGGCTAACAACCATCTGCCCCTTTAATTCCTCTTTGCTGTGGCACTCACCATATTCACAGATTTCAGAAGCTGGAATTCACAGATTCTCTGGGGGTAGGGGTGTTTTTCTGCCTACCAGGAGGAAAGGTGCTGCCAGGTCAAGTGAAGTAAATACTGAGGTTCCCCTAAATCGAGAAGGTAGGAGGCAACTGGAGAACTATAGTAGCAGAAGCCAGTGGGAAGTGGGTGGAGACCTGCTCTGGTTCCCCCGCTTGGCCCCGGCTGTGTAGGAAGCGGGACGGAGAGGCAGGCCTTGCAGCACAGCTGCCCCGGGCAGGCCAGCGAGCAGGGAATGAAAGCACCCCATGGAGTATAAGGTCCCAGGGGAGTAGAAGGTGCTGTTCCTGGGTCTTGCCAGGCTCCCTGTTTCATATTTAGGTGTCCTGGGAGCTCCTAGGCCTTTGGCTCACACGCAGTGGGAGCAAGAGCTTACTGCCAGTTCTTTAGTCCTCACACTTCTGTCAGAGATGCTTTCGGAAGGGAGGATCGGGGTTACGAGAATGTGAACGTCCTTTCTCTAACATTGGGGCGTCTTAACCTATATTTATTTCTCAGTTCCTCACCTCACAGAAACCACTGCCGTTTCTACTATCAACAAAATTCTTAGTGTCTTCCAAAGTTAACCGTTCCAAGAGTCACCGGCAAGGGCACAACAGCACCCTGATCTCCTTATGAGGTCACCGCAAAGCCCCAACGTTATGTCACATCCCTTTCCTGGCTCTAATGGAGTGACCAGTTATAACTCTGTTTTCCTCATCTCAGAATTATCTTGGGTTGTCACAGTTGAAAATCCTGTTTTCTTATTTGTGCTACCAATGCCTTGAGACCTTTCCTCGCGCCGTGTGCTCCTCCCCAGCTCTGGGAGAAGGACGGTGCTGAGTGCCCAGCTTCCCGCATCCCCAGAGATCACTGTCACCTGGGAGACTGGGTTGCCATGTTGTCCCAGCCATGGCTCGGAGGATTCTTTCCAGATGGAATAATGAATGATCCAGGATTTATCGTGTTTTAAAAACACAGCACGGTGTCTTAGTTTCACATGGTAAATCATTAGATGCTTAGATAGGAATGCATTATTGGCAGCGAGGCCTAAAATAAGTTCACAAAACATTTGCCAAAACGACGATGTTCATGTGGTGTTTGTCTGGGACGCCGGCTGGCTGCAGACGCGAGGGCTCGGGGAGAGGAGGCTGACAAGACAGTCAGCAGGAAACCACAGCAGAGAACTCTTTAAAAGCACATTTGCCCTCAGTGATGGTCTCGGGAGGGAGGCCAGAGCCCGGCCCCTCCCCAGTGGTTTCCATCCTGAATGTGGCCATGAAGTTGAAGAAAATGACCTTTGAGGTTCAGGACATCTCGACTAGACTAATCATAACTCTGCTTGGATCCATCGTAGCTCATCTTTGAGAAGAATCGCAAGATTTTGCTGGACACAGTCTGATACACTGAGTCCCCGGTCAGGGAGGCAGCCCTGGGATGAGGCCCCCGGAGGGCAGGGGGTGGAGAGGGGTGAAGCCATCGAGAGCAGGCTGTCCCCTCTTCACCCTGCTGCTGGCCACGGCCGACACGAGACAGGTCAGAACAGAGGCGTCCCCTATCCCTGAAGTGTCCGATACCGATTTCCCAACTTACGGGCTTCCAGCTCTCATCTAGAAGCCGTGCCAGAGTCAGGTTAGTGCAGAAGTCCAGGGGGGGCTATAATATGAGGAAAGATTTCCTCCCCTAGTAATTTCTTGGGCTTCAGGGAGCAGAGAACACAGGAGGGAAAATAGGGAGAAAGAAGATGGGATAAATGAGGGAGATATAATCATCTCTTTCATTTTAAGAATTCTACCTAATTTCTACTTCCCAGGAGTACAGAATAAGTAGTCTCTCCACCTTATTTAAAAAAAGAATTAATTTGATTTTTCTAATTGGAACACTTTCTACCTGCTGATTACCAACTGGAATCATGAATAAAAGTTTAGAATTACAATTCAAGAGGATCATATAGCTAAATAATTAAGTTATCTGCAGAAGGAAAAAAACGAGTCTGGATAAGATGAAGAACAAATCGGGGCCACTGGCCTTTCTCGGCCCCAGGGGTGCCACAGGAGCTGTGGGTGAGGAAGGCTATCCTCTCTAGTGGGCCCATGGCAGGAGGGTCCAGGGGTGTGGGACCAGGCTGCGAGCATCAGGAGCTAAGGGAGACATGGGACTGGAAGTCTTTCTAGTTTTCCTCCCCTCTCCCCACCTAGCTCTGTTTGGGCCTCGTCCAGCCCGTGCCATGGTGTCGGGAAAGCTGCAGCGCCAGCCGGAGGGATCTAAGCATCATCAGGGCCAGGTGGAAGCTGGCTGTGGGTCAGGGAGTCAAACAACCTGGTGGCTGGCCCACTCTGAGTGGTCTCTCCTACCCCTTGTCCCAAACGAGAGTTAGATGCACCTGCTCCTGAGAAGAACAGGGGGAGTGGTGCCCGTGGGTGTCTACCCCCAGGGAAAATGAGGAAGGAGGAATCCCAGGGTGAAAACCAGGGCTCTCTTCTTTTTTTTTTTTTAAAGATTTTATTTATTCATCTGAGAGAGAGAGAATGAGAGATAGAGAGCACGAGAGGGAAGAGGGTCAGAGGGAGAAGCAGACTCCCTGCTGAGCAGGGAGCCCGATGTGGGACTCGATCCCGGGACTCCAGGATCATGACCTGAGCCGAAGGCAGCCGCTTAACCAACTGAGCCACCCAGGCGCCCCATGAAAACCAGGGCTCTCTTCTTGCCTGAGGTCCTCCCCCATTTCCCCAGAGAAGCATGCTTCAGGCCTCAATTGCTCATCTTCCCCCTGTGAGATAGTAATTGATGGTAGCCAAAGGGGAAATTGTAGGACATGTGAGGGGACAGACTCAACGAGGGAAGGATGGCAGCCTCAGCCACAGGAAAGCAGAAATAATGGAAGAGCCGGGACGGGAACTCACCACAAATGGAGATGCTCTGGTGGAACAGACTCTGAGGATGGACAAAGACACTAGACGTGAGTGAATAGCTTCTCATAAAAAACTCTTGGGCTTCCTCTGGGGCCGCAAGTAACAGGTGACTTTTAACTCCCTGTCTGAAACTGCCAAAAAAGAAAAAAACAAAAAACAAACAAACAAAAAAAACAGACAACACAATAAAACAATGGTTTTTAAGAAACTGGGCATCGGTGATGAAGGACTGATTCTTAAAGTGGCCTGGAGAAAGCTCCCCGCACAGAGGACCAAGGTGGTCTGGGTGGGACGGAGCCAGGAGTCCAGGGACACACGCGGCCGGAGGTCTTGGACGAAGTCGGAGGGGAGGGCTGCCCGGGGAGCCCAGAGCGGGGGCCGGCCCTGTGTGAGACGGGGCCGGATCCCAGAGGGATGTGCTCATGCAGGCCCCAGAAAGAAGCTGGTGCCCACTGGCCAAACTGGGAAAGGGCCCAGTTCACGGGAAGTTGGTAGAGTATTCAGGAAGGTGTTGCCCTTGTGGACGGAAATAATTCCCCTACCTTGGGCTCTACTCCAAGCTACACGTCTGTGAGGAGGAAGCAACTAAGTCCACAACAGCCAAACTGTGGAAAGAGCCCAGATGTCCATCGACAGGTGAATGGATAAAGAAGATGTTATATATGTATGTACATACAATGGAGTATTAGCCATCAAAAAGAAGGAAATCTTGCCATTTGCAACAACGTGGATGGAACTGGAGGGCATTATGCTAAGCGAAATAAGTTCGTCAGAGAAAGACATATGTGATTTCACTCATATGTGGAATTTAAGAAACAAAACAGAGGATCATAGGGGAAGGGAGGGAAAAATAAAATAAGATGAAATCAGAGAGGGAGACAAACCATGAGAGACTCTCAACTCCAGGAAACAACCTGAGGGTTTGCTGGAGGGAAGGTGGGGGGATGGGGTAAGTGGGGGATGGGCATTAAGGAGGACCCGTGATGTGATGAGCACTGGGTGTTATATGCAACTGAAGAATCACTAAACTCTACCTCCAAAACTAAAGTAAGAAGCAAGAAAAGAAGCAGACCTATAGTGAAGAGAAAAACCAATACAATCTAATCCAGAACTCACAAATCTTAGCATAGCAGAGGACGCGGAAGTGGTTACTGTAACTGTGTTCTGTATGTTCAAAAGTTAAGTAGAGACTTTGAAGAATTAAACATTCTGGAAAAATAGAATTTCTAGAGGTGAAAACTACAATGTCTGAGATGAAAAATGTTCTGGAGGGGACACGTGGTAGATCAGACGTCATAGAAGGAGGGACCAGTGGTTAAGGTGTTAACAGTAGAAACTATCCAAAAGGAATAGGAGAGAAATGAGAATTTTTAAAAATTAAAAGAGCAGTAGTGAGCCGTGGGACAAGTTTGAGCAGCTTAATGAGTGGGTGTTTGAAGTTCCCAAAGGATGCAGGTACAGAAAAAAATATTTGGAGAAATAATGCCCACATTTTCTAAACATGAGGACAACTGTAACCCACAGCTCTGAGAAACCCAATGAACACCAGCAGCGTTTTTAAAAACTGTACTGAGGCGAATTTTATTCAAATTGCCCAAAATCATTGATAAGGAGAAAATATTAAGAGCAACCGAAAGAGGGGCAGGGAGAGGGAGAGAGATATTAC
Source organism: Callorhinus ursinus (assembly GCF_003265705.2). Lineage (NCBI taxonomy): Eukaryota > Metazoa > Chordata > Mammalia > Carnivora > Otariidae > Callorhinus > Callorhinus ursinus. The sequence goes on along the minus strand of NW_027397142.1, from coordinate 4,242,352 downwards.
ATACAGAGGAACGAGGTGTTAAATACCTGAAGGGGTATTACTTGTCTATGGTACAAAGCAATCAGTGCATGAGGTACAAGGCCCCATCTGTGGAATCCTACACACCGTTCCACAGTGACGGAAAGCCCAGAGCACCCCCCCCCCCGCCTCCGGCTAGTCACACTCATGTCGTCTCCTCGTGCGGGACATGGGCTAGACCTGGTGATCCACTTCTAATGAATAAAATCTGGCGTATTTGGTGAGCTTTGACTTAAAAGATAAGGGTCCACAGAGACCATGCCTGTGTCTTGGGCTCCCTCTCTCAGCCACTTGCTCTGTGGGACTCCTGCCACCTTGCTGTGAATGGTCCTGGGGCAAGGAATGGACTCTCCTCTCGGCAACTAGTGAGGACCTGCCGCCTGCCCGGAGCTTGGTGCCCAGACCTCCAGCAGCCAAGTCATGAAATGACACCAGCTGACACCACAGTGGCACCTTCTGAGCCGACAGCCCTCCGCGGAGCTCCTCGGCACTCCTGGTCCTCAGACACTGGGACACAAAATATTGGTCATTTTAATCTGCTAAAGTTTGGGATGAAGTGTAGTGTTATGCATCGATAGGTAACCGACACCATGCAAAGTGTGCATGTGTTGACGAAGGTGACTGTCGTTCATCTTACACTGGGAAAGACCATAACAGACAAAGCTGTTGATAAGCTGCAAACATCTTACAGGGAAAATGAGCAGATATCAGGTACTAACAATTTGTGGGTAGTAATAACAAAAATAAAAGTAGAATAAGTAACTTTCAAACTACTAGAATAAATGTTTATATTTAAGACAGAAAAAGAGAAAGAAAATTTTAAAAGTTTTATAAATGGAAAATGTGCAATTAAGATGAAATAAATTGCTTAATATCACAGTGTATACATAAATATAAATGGTTTAAACTCATTGATCAAAAGAAAAAAGATTCTCAGATTCTAAAACAAACAAAACCTGAAAATATGTCATTAGCAAGATTTATATTTAAAAGGGCCCAGAAGGTGGCCATTGGTATGTCTCTTTTGGAGAAATGTCCGCTCATGTCTTTTGCCCATTTCTTAACTGGATTTTTGGTTTTTTGGGTATTGAGTTTGATAGATTCTTTATAGATTTGGGATACAAGTGCTTTATATGATAAGACATTTGCACATATCTTCTTCCATTCCGTAGGTGACCTTTTAGTTTTGTTCACTATTTCCTTTGCTGGGCAAAAGCTTTTTATTTTGGTGTAGTCCCATTTGCAATGATGTGGATGGAACTAGAGGGTATTATGTGAAGCGAAATAAGTCAGAGAAAGACAAATACCGTATGATTTCACTGATATGTGGAATTTAAGAAACAAAGCAGATGAACATAGGAGAAGGGAAGGAAAAATAAAATAAGATGAAAATCAAGAGGAAGACAAATGTAAGAGACTCTTAACTCTAGGAAGCAAACTGGGGGTTGCTGTAGGGGCGGTGGGTGGGGGGATGGGGTAACTGGGGGATGGGCATTAAGGAGGGCACGTGATGGAATGAGCACTGGGTGTTATATGCAACTGATGAATCACTAAACTCTACCTCTGAAACAAACAAAAAAGAACTAAAACCCCCAAATATTAAAAGAAAAAGGGGCTTAGAAGGGCTGGAAATACAGCAAAAAGAGATGATATATACCATCGAAATGTGAAGCTGAGAGAAGCCAGAGGAGCAATTTCAAATTTTCATAAAGTATAACTTAGTTGAAATTGTAAAAAAAAGAACAAAGATGGATGTACTCCTAAAAGTCACGTTGCCTTCCCCGGGATGCAGTGAAGGGCAGGGAGAGATGAAGAGTGTGCTTGGAGAGTCCTTAGTCGTGGACACAGGAGGCGTGGAGAAAAGATGGTTTCCTCACCAGAAACTAAGGAATGGCGGAGGGAGGGAGGGACAGAGTAACAAATACTAGTTTTCAGTGCACGCCTCTCGGACACTGATGGGACAGCAAACAAGAAATGAGGAAACACAGCCACGTCCAGGAATGGCGTGCCAGGTAATTCAGACCAAAACTTACGCTGGGAACAAGAACCAGTCCGCACAGACTTGCAGACACACACCCATCTGCCCACCATGTGTACAGACACAGAACACGCACATCTTGGGGCGTTGGGAGAGTTGACAAGTGGTGAAGAAGCCCTGGACCCAGGTTGGCGGGCACCTGATGGGTACCCCCGGAGCTCTGGGTTGCCAGGCTCCCTGGGGAATGTGCTGATTCTAGGGGAGGTGGCGGAGATGCTGAGTGGCTGCAGTGCCTAGCTGTGCACACGTGTGCAGAGTTGTCAGCTCTGTATGCTGGGGGACAGGCCTGCCAAGGGGACCCAGTGAGCCACCTCATCTCTGGGGTCCTAAAAGCCTGCACCTTGGAATCATCTAGCAATGACTAATTTATTTCAACTTAATTTTTATGTATTGTGTGAGGCAAGATTTGAAGTTTATTGTTATTTTTTTGCATGTGATATCTGGCGCCATTTATTGAAAAGACTATTCTTGCCCCCACTGAATTGTCTTGGAAATTTTGTGTAAAACCAGTTGACCATGTATGTGTGGGTTAATTTCTGACTCTATGCAGTTCCATTGCTGTATGTGCCTATCCTTACACCCAAACTACACTGTGTTGTTCACTGTGATGGTTAGTCTTGGGATCAGCTATTTAAGTCCCCCACCCTAGTTGTTTTTCAAAATTGTTTTGACTATTCTAAGTCCTTTGCAGTTTTACATAAATTTGAGAATCAACATGACAGCATGCCGCATAAAAGTTTACGGGAATTTTTATGGGGATTCCATTAAATCTATAGATCAATTTGAGGAGAACTGACATCTCAACAATTTTGAGTCTTGCACAGAAACATGGTCTGTCTCTCCATTTATTTAGGCTTTAAAAAAAGATTCAGCAATATTTTGTATTTTTCAGGATCCACATCTTGTATGTACATATGTGTGTGTGCGCAATGCATCCCTCAGTATTTCGTGTTTGTATGCTATTAGAATGGCTTAAAATTTCAATTTCCAATTGTTCACTAAGTGGGTGATTGTATCTTCGTATCATACAAACTTGCTTAACTCATTCATTTCAGAACCTTTTTGGGGGGGTGTAAATTCCTTAGGATGTTCTAGATGGACAATCATGTCATCTTCAAATAAAATTAGTTTTTCCTATTCTTTTCCAAATCATATGCTTTTTACTTCTTGGCCCTACAGTAATGCTATGGTAAGGTCTCAAATACAATGTTGAATAAAAGCAACAAGTAAGTAATTTTACAGGTTTGTATTCATGGGAAAGATTTTCATCTTCTAGTAAGATTGATACTAGCTCTGGGACTGTTCAATGACATGCATTTTCTTCAAATTGTTGCTTTAATTTCAGCCCACAAATTTTGATAAGCTTAGAGGGTTGACATGGGACGTTTAAAATTTTTAAAGGAACACAGCAAATCTGTTGGGTCCTGTACAAATTACCAGCTCAAAGTAGTTTTGGCCTCTGCATAAGATCTCCGTGTTCCTTGTGAAGATGCCGACGGTCTCTACCTTACTTGTGGTGATGCTGATGTGATCAGCAGGTCCTGATCAGAGTTTCTGAGAAGTTCTGTGGGGCCTGACAGGTGCAAAGTTCTTAGGACATAACTCCTCACCAAATTGTTTCGACCTAACTATTCAATCAGTGGAACAATTGGGTCTTATTTTTGTCTGAGGGCCATCCTGACACAGTTCCTGAGACTCTATGGGGACCATGAGCAGAGAAGTTTGGGAACCTAAACAAAACAAAGTATATCTATATTCATATCAAAGTAAGTATTACTAGAGATACACAGGAGGTTGCTTCATAATAATAAAAAGTTCAAATCACCTGGAAGATATAAAAATTCTGATAGAGTCCCAATTATAGTAAGCAGGAACTGACAGAATGACATGCAAATCAAAATCATAACCATGTTGGGATTTTAAAAAAATCTTTAACATTATCTGATAAAACAACTTACTAATTATGGAAAATACGTATTTAAATTATAAGATCAGGGCGCCTGGGTGGCTCAGTTGGTTAAGCGACTGCCTTCGGCTCAGGTCATGACCCTGGAGTCCCGGGATCGAGTCCCACATCAGGCTCCCCGCTCAGCGGGGAGTCTGCTTCTCCCTCTGACCCTCCCCCTCTCATGCGCTCTCTCTCTCTCAAATTAAAAATAAATAAATAATAAGATCAGTGAGGATTAAAATATCTCAGTAACCAGCAAACTTGATCCTATGGATATATCTTAAACACTACACCCAATGACTGCAAAACACATATTATTTTCAGACACATGAAAAAAGAAAAGCTCACCATATTCTGGCCACAAAGCCAGCCCATCTCAACATATTTCAATGAAATAAAATTGTACAGAGTGTATATTTTGATCATAATTTACTTAAACCAAAAAAAAAAAACCAGTAATAACGTAACAAGAAACATTCCACGCATTCATTTGAAACTTAAGAAATAAATGTTAAATAATCTATGGGTCAAAAGAAAAGTCATGGTGCAAATGAGAAAATATTTTGAGCTGAATGATGACAGAGATGTAATATGTTAACACCCGTGGGGCTCAGACAAAGCCTCACTTACCTGGAAAGTTTATGGCTCTATGTGTGTTTTTAACAGAAAAAAAAAAAAGGCTTGAAATCTATCAGTTAAATATCTCTCTTGAGCACTTGGAAGATGACAGCAAATTAAACCCAAAGGAGGTGGAGGATGGATGAAATTAAAAGCATAAGTTGATAAACTTGGAGATGTGCATTGGAGAGGATCGAAAAGGCCCAAAGCTGGATCTTTGTAAAGATAAGAAAATTGGTAAACCTCTAGTGAGTTTAGTCAGAGAAGAGAGAGGAGGAGTAATTAATGGTGTCTAGAATGAAGAATTCTAGAACGGATTCCTACTCTTCCTACATCAAGTACAAAACACCTTTCCCTGTTGTATATCCTCAGCATTAGGCACCAGCCTCCGTGCCCAAGCAGTGATCAGTTATCGAGCGCCGCCCTCGTTCTTCGCGGAAAAGCTTCTGGTGTCCAAGTTAACATTCTGTTTCCTTACAAACTGTATATCCTAGAGATATAGATGACAGGCTTGAATGAAAATAGGTCAACAGTGCTTAAGATAAGTAATACTTTAATCAATTTTAAGATAATTTCTGATGGCTAGTGCACAATGGTAATACACTGCTCCTTCAGTTCCCCTTTAAAGTGGTGTAGACATTTAAAAACCGTATTGTATAAATTGCTTTTGAAAGACACAATTACCCACTTTATCTCCCCTCAATAGGTACGTCTATTAAAATAGGCCATAGTGAGTTTTTATATTTACTATAATTATTGTTGCTCTGCAGATGCCTTGTGCATTCATACATCCTGGGAAGTTGACAGGTGACCCACACTGTCTTCACAGTTCTCGTGCTAGAGAAGTAGACTAATTTCATGACCAATGGTTTTGAAATGGCCATTCACTTCTGCCCAATGAACACCCTATTTAAATTCACACCAACTTTCCTCAAGTCCACATTGTACTATCCCAGAGGGAGGAAGAGGTGAAGTGAGTCACAGGACTCCTGAGCTGATCTCTGAATTTCGTTGTGCAGTTGGGCAGGGTGGGGGTGCCCAGGCAGGGAGGCCTACAGAGAGCCAAATGCTCTGGATGGGTTTCTGCAGAATCATGGGAGAGGGAGCGCGGGACCCTGGGGATGTGTGGCCCTGGCTTGGCACACAGGCTTCAATGCCACGTTGCTTGGTGACGGCTGGAATGTGGTGTGGAAGCAGGTGCAAGGGCTTAGCATCTGTCCCCGGCCCCAGGCGAGCCATCATGCCTCAGGGCGGACACCTCCTGGTCCAGCGCGCTCTGTCCACAGAAGGGGGGACGGACTCCAGGCCATCCTGGTTCTTGGCTCAGGCTCCTCCTCACGCACATCGGTGAGGAGGAGCTCCTAGAACACACGCCCCTCGTCCCTGCCCGCCAGTGCAGGCTGTCTGCCCAAGGAGCTCGCTTCCCACTCAGCCCCGTCCAAGCTTGTCCTCCCGGCTCTGCCTTCCCAGGCTCCTCTCCAACAAGAGCCCTGTGTTTCTACCAACTCAGCCACTCTTTTCCCTAAACGTCAAAGACAATAGTTTGATACTTATCATAAACTGCATGGTATTGCTTATAAATCTGTGTATATATTCTCTCTCATTGGGTTGTGGGTTTTCAAAAGTTGTGCATTACTTCTTTTTATTTTTTGTTTCCTGCATAGCCACTTGCTGTACATCTTTTAGGGACTGAAAAATAAATGAGTAAGTGAAAACACAATTTTATGAATGTGAAAAAACTTCTCATTTCAATAACTATAAATGATCCCATCAAAGCCCTGTCAGTGTCTCCTCCAGGATGTCTTTTCTTTTATTGCAATAATGCTCAATAATATTGGGTTGGGAAGGAAATGGAGCCTGCATTCTGGTTATGCTTGAGTAGTAGGCTTAGAATGAATTGGTTATTTAAGTTATTAAAAGCAGATGTGAATGTGGTTATAACACTATTGAAACTGAAATACTCATCAAGTTGGTTCCTTCTCGTGCTGGCTTCAAACATTACCGAAACCACCGAGCCCGTTCAGGGACTCTGTAGATATGAGTGAGTTTGTGCGGCACGTGGAAGTGTGTGCATCTGTGATGTGTGTGCATGCATGTCCGTGTGTCCATGTGTGAGTCTTGTACATTCATTTTAATTGCCACATGACCTCAGTACAATGAATTAGTCTATGATAACCATAAAGCACCTGTGACCAACAAAGCAACGGAGCATGAAACTCAATACATCATGGGAATAGCATTAGTTTGAATTTGGTCTATACAATATCTGTGGTGAATTTCCTGTTAACTGTGATGATTAAAGACTTAAATTTAGTATTAAGACAGAATAACCTAAGAGATCATTATTGTGATGTTTCTTAATACATAGATTAATTACAGTTTTCATTCAGGTTCTGATAATGGAGATACAGATTATTTCCCAGTGAATGAGGGTGGATTATGGGATGCCAGCAGATTTGGTCAGTATGTGCAACATGCAGCCCCACCAGATCAAACGGCTTTAGGGACAGTCACATGACCCGCTGTTTGTGTGTGTCTCTCTGCGTATTTTTCAGTTGAGTGTGAATGTGGCTTGAAGGACAACGAAGGGTCTTAGAGAATCTTTAATTTCATATTCTAACTAGTCAGCCCCATTTGTTTGCTTTGAATCCCCTGTTTCAATAAGGTGAAAACTTGTGCTAATCCTCCATTCAGCAGTTGCCTGGATGCGTGTGAAATGGATCATGTGGACAAAATAAAGCCCCGCCAGACGCAATCGGCCATTGTCCCCTAAGCTGCTTCGAGGGGACTCTTCACAGGTACCAAGAAGCTACTCTAGCCACTTCACATAGTTTGGAAGACCCTCTCCTTTTTTTTGCACACAGCACATTACTCAGCACAGAAGAAAGGCCACCACCAGGCATCAGATGAAGGGAAAGCTGAAGGAGCCCAAGCTCGCTCTCCGCACACACAGAGAGATAATTGGCACGGCGGTAATTTCGGAGGGCTGAATGAAATGAATAAATTGTGGCATGGGAAAACTGAAAAGGACAACAGTTTCCTGGCTCACACGGGATCATTACCTTGGGCCGGCATTTTTCTTGAAGACCAATTGATAAAACGGGACAAAAATGTTTTTCCCCATTAATTGCTTTCAAACACTGTCCCGTTAAATGCCCAATTAAAAGGTAGAAGTGTGGTCCTCTGTTTGCTTCTAACGACCATGCAAGAGAGGCGGGGGGCGGGTGGAGAGAAGAGATGGGGGAGGGACAGGAGGGAGAATGGAAGGGTCTGGCCTTTCTTTCATGGCTTGTGGAATAAAGACATCAATGGAGAAGGTTCATCACGTCTTTGGCTGACAGCGGCTTACCGAAGGACCAGGGCTGTAGGAGCACGGCACAGGCCCACATGGGAGTCCTTCTCTGGGCCTCCATCGGAACTGGCCCATACAGCCAAGTATCCAGGTTGATTTGTGCACAAGAAATATACAGCCCACTCAAAACATCGCAAATCTGCCACTTATGTCAAACATAATAAAGTAAGCATAATTGGTTGTGTTCTGAGCACAGTGGGGCTGCTCATCTTGGCGGAGACCCAGTGCTTTCTTGCTATAGCTGTGGCTGGTTTGGAAGGACCCGGCTGTCCCGGAGCGCGGAGGAGCGACGGGAGGACCTGGCTGTTTGGGGCGCGGAGGAGGGAGGGGAGGACCCGGCTGTCC
>NW_027397142.1:4216887-4233933 GCF_003265705.2 Callorhinus ursinus | reverse complement strand
CCGGCTGTCCTGGGGCACGGAGGAGGGAGGGGAGGACCCGGCTGTCCCGGGGCACGGAGGAGGGAGGGGAGGACCCGGCTGTCCTGGGGCACGGAGGAGGGAGGGGAGGACCCGGCTGTCCTGGGGCACGGAGGAGGGAGGGGAGGACCCGGCTGTCCAGGGCGCGGAGGAGGGAGGGGAGGACCCGGCTGTCCTGGGGAGCAGAGGAGGGAGGGGAGGACCCGGCTGTCCTGGTGCACGGAGGAGGGAGGGGAGGACCCGGCTGTCCCGGGGCGCAGAGGAGGGAGGGGAGGAGGAGTCCGGGAGCCCCCCGTGTCTGGAGCGCTGACTCTGCTCTTCTATCACCATCTCACACTTTCTCACCTTTTTTTCCCTCCCAAGTCCTATTTCCCACCTGCCTTCAGCCTTTGGAGTTCTGTAAGTGAAGACAGGAAAAGGTGCTGTTAGCGTGTGTGGCATCAAGCAAGCTGGGGACACAGGAGAGACTCAGAGACGACTGCAGAATATGGGGGAGCCCCTGTTTATGTGGGTGCCTTTCAGCTGGCATTCAAACATTTGATCAAAGCAGAAGCTACTCTTTGGGGCGCCTGGGTGGCTCAGTTGGTTAAGCATCTGACTCTTGATTTTGGCTCAGGTCGCGATCTTGGGGTCGTGAGATGGAGCCCCGTGTCAGGCTGTGCGGTCAGCACGGAGTAGCTCCAGATTCTCCCTCTCCCTCTGCCCCTTCCCCCACCCCCTCAAATAAATCAATAAATCTTTAAACAAAATAAAGTTATTGTTTGACGCTCGCAAGGGGCACGCTGGCGAGGCAAGCTCCCAAGCCGGCGGGGACCATGTCCATACAGAGGGTGCCAGGAGCCTACTAGGGTTGGTTGGACACGGTCGCCACTGGAATGCAATGTGGTGTGTAGACTTTGTATTTTGATTTAGCCAGTAAATAAAATTGTAATAACAATAACCAGTGTTTCTGGAGCACTTACTATGTGCCGGGATCCATTTATAAGCACATAGATCAATGCAAAATTCTGGTGCAAGTACTACCATTATTCTGGAATCCGGGGAACCAGGTGCGGAAGAGCATGCTCATGCGCACAAGGCCAAAACACTGATGGAAGGTGCGCGTCTTAGCTTCTGCTTCGTGCGGGAATCCTCACTCCCTGCCGGGAGTCTGTGTGAGGTGATGACCAGCTGAGTCTTGTCCTCCACGGAGAACCGAGCCCTGACACTGTCCTTCCAGATGCTGTTACCAAGAAGCACGGTGAGCCAGCGTCAGTTTGGGGTTCTGCCGTGCTGGACATACAAGGGGGGAGCTAGGATGGCAGGGGTGACCCCGCTTTACAGGTCGGATACCTTTTCCCAAAAAGAAGTCCTGAGCCCCTCGTGAGTTCCCAAAGCCAAGGGAGGCTGGTTTTTGCTTCTTGCTCAGATGTACCTAATTCGAGGTGTCGTAAGAGTGGCCGGAGACTGGATGCATCATCTATATAACGGGACGACCTGGCTCTGCTTGGACCCGCAGGACTCCCAAGAACAAGATGAGCCGTGGCCCCTGGGTCAGGGTGGTGTGGTCAGCTGAGAGTGGAGTTTGCTCCACACAGGGCACAACCTCCCACCCACTCCGCAGGTCCCTGGACAGATGCAGCCTGCAGAAACCCACCCTCACGGGCCGTGGCGAGCGTAATCCGTCCCCGCCTGGGACGAGGACTTGGCCCGGGGGCTGCTCTCCAGCTGACCGCTCTCTACCACGGGTCCCGCTCCTGTCCGCGCAACCTTGCTTCCGTCGGACCCCCCTTCCAAGAATGGTTTGGAGGCCCCACCTTGCCTCTTCTTTTACCAAATGTAATGGCAAAACAAACAGAATCCTGCTTGGAAAACGGGTGTCCACATGAATTCGGTGCCAACCACAATGGGGGAAGAGCAGCACAGACGTCCCGTTGCTAAGGGCAGAGGAAGAGCCGGGACCTGAATTCCACTGTGGTCACGTCTCTGTCTGGGTCTAGGGTGGCAGAGTCGGTAAGATGCTGGTAAACGTGGTGGGAAGTGGGACAGCAGCTCCGGCCCCTGTGCCCCTCACTGGCCCCCGGCGGCCCTCACTGGCCACCACCCCCATCGGTCAGCAAGCATTCGTGGAAACCTGCCGTGTTCGGTCGCTGTGGTAGCAGCTGTTGTTTGAGCAAGGGCTTCTGTGGGATAACCCTTCCCGCCGAGACTTCCCCGGGCGGGTGGTTCGGGTGCAGGGAGACCCGTTGGTCCTCTCCTCCACTCTCAGCTACCAAAGTAAGACAAGCAGTCCGAGCAAACATCACCTCACCGATGGCCGCTGGACTCTGAATGACATGCTGGTCTCACTGGCTTTTCCCTTCTCCCTGAATGCCGTGGGCCTCCATAAGTTTAGACGACTAATGGAGGAAAAGGCAGCATCTGTCACTCTGGACAGAAAATTTAGTGTCTAATGAACAATGGTAAAAGTTAGCTTGCTCTGAATTTACTATCGAAAACAGAACAGGCCTCGAAGGACAAACATAAATGTACTGTTGAAGGACAAATGCAAACGGAGACACCCATGGAAGCGAGTCTGCGGCCGTCAGTCACACGTAGGCTCCCGATGGAACCTTCGATGACCCGTGTTTGGAGGCTGACATTGCCTGGGACATGGTGGGCACTGCATCTTTCCTCCACTTGCCACGTGCTGTGGCTGATACCTGTGAAAGGCAAGGCCCTCCCAGGGCTGAAACATGAAAAGAACATTAGACGACATGAGAGCTTACGACCCAGGGAGCGAGCAGTGGTTGCCCTGGGCGGGGTGGGGCACAGGAAGGAAGGCGGTGCCCGGGAGGCCTCTGGCTGCAGGAGATGTTCTCTGTCTTGATCACAGTCCCGTGGGTATTGACATACGGAAGAGCCACGGAGCTGGACACTTCGGGGGGGTCCACACATGCGGCAGGAGGCTGGAGTCGTCACAGGAGGGCTGGGCCGGCGGATTCCACCGGGGGCTGGGCCCGGGCCCAGCATTTCTTACCTGGCCAGGCTTTGTGCCCGGATCCCTGCGCCCACGCCCTGTGCCTGTGACAAGCTGCAGCCCTTCACACGAGCATGCGCCTCCCAGACGGATGAGGGGCTCTTTGCCTAAGGAAATGGACAGAGTGGCCATAACCTAGAAGGACTGAGGGAAGGTAGTGTGATGTTCTGAACTGATGCTGGATGTGGGGACAGAGCCTAAGGAACAAACAGCACAAAGGGAAGGTAGCCATGGGACCTGCAGGCTGACTCAGAGAGGGGCACAGGCTCCAGCCCCCCAGCCTGTGTGGCGGGGAGAATGGCGCTAGTCAGCACACTCTGTTGGCTCAGGATATAAATCACGGCGTTTGATTTCTTCTGGGAAATGTAAATTCCATATTCAAAATAGCTTCCCCTCGTTTCTTCTAAATTAAGGTATTTTTTTGTTTTGTTTTGTTTTATATGAAGAGAACACAACACCACACCCAGGTCTGTACGATCCTGTGGAAACACCTGTCTGGGGGTAGGGCCGAGTTGTGGGCTGATTGTGCTCAGTGTGAACGAGGTCAAGGCCCTCTCCTGCGGCGCAGTGTGGCCAGAGGGGGGACGGACACACGGACAGGGTCTGTGCGGTATGGACATAGCCCGACACAGGATGAAGGTCCCCGAGTCCCTAACTGATCTTGGGGTCGTTTCTGTCCGTGCTGAGCTCCCAGGACAACATGCATTTAAAACTCACGAAGCATTTGGATCGTAGCAGGGGGATCAGACTAGGGACAAGAAAGGAAATCAAATCAGAGAAGATCACAGTAGTGGAGACACCAGTATTTAAAGGAAATTGCTGAGGCGTGGATGGCCCCTAAACCGCAAACACCACAGTTGCATTTCTTTCTCCATTATTTCCCAAGAAATGCGGGGCTTTCCTTTAAATCACCTTTAAATTACCTGAAATCTATGTCACATTCAAAACGAATCTTAAGAGCAAACTTAACAACAACACACGCATTTTTAAAGACCTCATTAAAATAACTATCTATTAAAGTCCATAGTTCAGAAATAAATTTAGGAACTAAATTAACAGGAAAAGCAGACAGAGGGGAAAGGAGATAATTATCATGACGTGTCACAGAGAGTGTTATTTAATTAACCATAATAATAAGAATTATGTGCTGTTCCACATTTGCAATTTCTTAGCTATTTAGTTTGCTGCAAAACACTAGAGAGGAAATAAAAGAAGAACAAAAAGAATAATTGAGCACAGAGTATTCTAATGAACATGTTGATGCCTCATCTCCATGACCAAACCGGTCGGTCCTGGAGCTCATTGTTTGGGTGGTTATCTTACGTGCTCTGATGGTGTCCTACCGCTGGAAGTCATGGAGGACTGCCTGCAGGAGTCCCCACCACTGCTTGAGCCCCCTCGGACAACCTGACAAGTGGCAGGTGTGTGAACCTGAGTTCCTGTCCTTGCTGCCTCTCAGACGTGCCTGTGGGGCTGGGGTGGCCTGGGCCTCTCCCCCAACCCTCCAGCTCTGGGAGACCGGTATGGACCATCTGATGGAATGTTTACATTTAAGGGTTATTGAGAAGCCATTGGCCCAAAAGTATGCAAATGCTCTTTGTTGAATAAAAAGATGCTCAAATAAACAATCAAATCCCTTATTAAAATCTTCACACTTTATGTGGAATTCGGCTATTTTAATTTACACGCACCTTCCCATAAAACGATGTCATTGATGGTGAAGAGGCTCCTAGGCAAGCCCACAGGGCATATTTGGGCCAAAAATGCAGCTGTAACACCATGGCTATGGGGACCAATCGAGAGACTGGGGTGAGAGCACCACTCATTTTTTTTTTTAAAGTCCCCCGAACATCGAGGCTGATGCACTCACTGTTTCTTCTACAGTTGCCTAAAAAAAATAAACTGCTTTAGTGGAAGAAGGAGGTAGCTGAGTGCTTCAGGAAGGGAATTTCTGAAACTTTAAGTTCCTTTAGAGATCAAAAGCTCTCCATGTTTGCTATGTACAATTCAATTTTTAAAGCCTGGAGCTCCGTTTCCCCTTCGTCTGGGCACGTCACTATCAGCGCAAAGCTCTATTCGTCAAGCATTTTCTCCGCCCTGCAGACAGGGTCCCCTCCGAGACGGACACCTGCTCCCAGCGCTTGCTGTCGGGCCTGCCTCCTGTGGCCCGGCACCTGCCACCTTCCCAAGGACGCCTCCTGCCCCCACATCTGCCATGACCTGAGCGCCCCACCGGCCTCCTGCTCCCAGAACCTTCCACCGAGATGTTGTTCATTTGTGGAATCACATATTTAATTCGTAACGTATTTGCTAAGTGGTTTCTCCTATCAGCCGCTCTATTTGTATGCATGGAACGTCCTCTTCAATCTCTCTGAATGTATTAATTGTCAGTGTTTTGTTTCACTTTCTTCCATTACTCATAAAAGCCCTTTCTCCTTAAAGAGATATTTCTGTTTTTGTATTGAGCTGGGCACCTTCCTTCACATCGTCGGTTTTCTCAGACACCGGATGGTCTGTCCTCGGTGTGACGAGGCTCTCTGGACTGGGGTACGGAACAAGGGGATTGAATGTGGGAGTGAGTTTCCCTAGCCAGGCGGGAATCCGTTCTTGCAGAGAGTGAGGGGCTCTAGCCTTTGAGGGAGCAGGAACGGGGACAGAGCATCGTTCAGGGAGTGTGGATTCCTCTCAGGTGCCCGTCCCCACGACGGTGGTGGCTTTTCCTGGGCACCGCTCACTTCGCTGGCCCCAGAGCCTGCCGGGGGTTCTTTGCTGTCAGAGCCTGCCCTCCGCACACCATGAGCTGCGTGCAGCCTGCTGAAGCTGCCAGGGTGTCTGGTCTGAGGGCAGGAGCTCGTGTGCACGTTGCCCGCTCTTCAGTGGCTCTCGCATCTTGGCTCCTCAGACCCCTCCCTCTTCCGGCCCTCCCGCCTCCAGGTCTGTGGCTATTCTGAGCCCCGCTGTGAAAACTCCCCCTTCAAACCATCCTCTCTTCTCCTGCACAAGATCACTGATTCCTTGCGGATTTTCATCCTCAATCTGGTTCCGTTTGCTAGAAATCTTCCAGGGGCTCCTTACGGCTCAGGTCTGCTGGTGGAAACGCTCTGAAACTCGGTTTTGCATTTCTATTGCAGTGGCGTTGGAGGACGAAGGAGAGGGGCACACATGCCAATTCATCCATTGCTAAAAGAGCTTCTCTTTTGTCTTCCTTTATATCAACCTGTCTCAGGGCCAGACTCGGCTCTAAGGCCTGGAAAAACGTGTCGTACTTGGGGTCCGTCCCACCATCTCCGGCCAGAGGTCCCGTGTGTGAAGGGAGGCACGCCCACGTTGCTCAAACAGCCTTTAAACTAACCGCCTGCCCCACAGGCCAGTGCAGTTCTTGCAGATTCTGAGCTTGCCCATCTTTCCTGACACCCATCAGGAGAGGTGGTCTGATGTTTTCCCTTTGCAGGGTTGTGGTCATCCTGGAGGGGGTAGGCCCTGTGCACCAGGACAGATGTCCCTACATGCAGAGGGGAGTTTGGATGCAGGCACGCGGGGAGAAGGCCATACGACACAAAGGCAGAGGCCGCTTGGGGGGGTGGATGGTGAGTGTAAAAGCAGAGGGTCGCTGGGTGAGGCCAGGAGCAGAGAGAGGCAAGGAAGGACCCCCGGCAGGTTTCAGAGGGAGCCCGGCCCTGCAGACACCTTGATCTCAGGCTTCTGGCCTCCAGACAGTGAGACAGTGCACTTCTGTTGTGTAAGCTCCCATGCGTTATGGTGGCCTTGACACAACGCACATCTCAAGTTCTCAGTCTCAGCTCAGATGGCGGTATTGTCTGCAGGAAGGGCTGTGTGTCCAGAAGTCACCCCATGACGTCACTTGGGGCTTGGGGTCCTTCCATCCGTGGCTCCACCGTGTTGAGGCCCCCACTCCCTTTGCTGCTTGGCTAGCAGATAGGAAAGGGGAAAGGGCAGAGGGAGTCTTAGAAGACTTTCAGGAGCTAGACCTGGAACTGGAGGCCACTGAATTTATCCTTCTCTCAAGGAAAAGCACATATACATGACGTCAGTGGGTGGTATGACAGTTCTGGTATGTTCCCGGTCATCTTTCTGCTCTTTCTGCTCGGTGTGTGTAAGGACAGGCTTCCACCCTCGTGGTGAAAGGTGGCTGCCACATTCCAGCCATCACATTTCCACTGCAAGCCACAGAGAGGAGCAAAAGCAGAACACTGAATGGGCCGTGCCGCCCGCTGGGTCAACTCTCTGCACTCATCATCACTCCACATTTTGACATACCTCTCACTGGACTTACTCAGAGATCTACACCTGGCTCCAAAGGGGGCTGGGAAGCGTGCTCACCCCAGGTGGGTACCTGTCTTGCTAGAGCTAGTGGCTGTTGGAAGAACGGGAGAACAGGTTTCGGGAGGCAACCGGCAACCCGAGGCAACCGGCAACCCGAGCTTCCACAACAAGCAGTTCTTGCTTTCTCGGGAAGCAAGATGAGTTATTTTCTGGATACCAACTTCTCTTCACTGACTGAACCATTATGAGTCAGTACATATAGGAGTCAGTTAAAGTAATGCATGCAATGATGTTTTCATAAGTTGGGACAACCAGAATGTTCTTGTTATTAGTCAATGTCGTCAATCAGCCTTGAACCTGTGTGAATTCTTTACTCAGGAAGCAGACAGTATAACGTCCTAGAACCTCCGACTACTCCCTGAGCTCACATCAAAGCCTGAGTCATAAAAAATGGATTTTTAAAATTCCTTGACATTTTATTAAATAAAGTCAATTAATTATAAACATTAAAAAACACCATTTGGGGGTTCAATGTCTAATTTGGTTTTACTCTTTTTTCACTTGCTCTTCATTAGAGCTTCTTCAAAACTTCATTGAAGTTTTAGAATTTGTGGATTTTTTATTTGTTCTTTTTTATATAAATTAAAACATTTTGTCTAGATAAAACTAGAAGAATAAAGAACTTAAAGTCCAAGGGGCAAGTGTTGCGTCTTGCCTGGCTCTCCCAGTCCTATGTACCCATCACCGACTGTGTCCTGGACACCTTGTTGAGGAAGCCTGTGTGTGCCTACATGGTCTTTTTCCAAACGTGGAAATGTAAAGGTTCCTCTGAAGATTGCTTCCTTGGGTTCGCGAGGCACCGTGGATATCCGTCGTCGGCATTTCACACAGATTGCCTCCCCCATCAGACAGGCACAAGATGGTGCGTTGCTTGGCTATCTCGTGGAACATTTGAACGGTGTCGAGGGAAGAGAGTGGCTTCCGATGTTCCCTGTGGCACGGATGCTGCAGCCGCCAGCCTCATACACACCTTTGCCTATTTGCCGGAGCACGTCTGTAGGCTGAGTTCTTAGTGATGAAAATGTTGGGTCAAGTGCTGTGTACATTTTAGATTTTTAAAATACTGTTAAAGTTCCCGCCAAAGGCTGCTTGGATATAAGCTATTATATTCCACCACAGTGCATGAGAGTCTTCCTCATGTTCTTATCAATGCTACATACTGTGAAATTTTAACCTTTGTCAATCAGATAGGTAGAAATTTGGGGTTTTGTTGAAAGAATGTAGTTAACCATCTTTAGAAAAATAGACAAGGGACATGAATAAACAGTTTTGAGAAAAAAATAAATGCTATGCACCAAAATTCTTAAGATCAAAATGGACTTTAACAGGCATCTGGTGCAATTTCTTGTTGCGTTGAGTCATGCCCATAATGCCCCTGGCGTGGCTGGTCTGGGGGTGCGCTCCGGCATCTCCAATGACAAAGAGGTCTCCGTCACTAACCAGCTTTGACTGTTAATCAAGTTGTGGCTTATTTTTTACAACAGAACAAAAACATAGCATAAATATTACATAACATAAACATATTTCAGAAGTGTCTTAATTTTAAAAGAGGTTTGGCTGACATATTGC
The DNA here is from genome assembly GCF_003265705.2 of Callorhinus ursinus. Taxonomy (NCBI): domain Eukaryota; kingdom Metazoa; phylum Chordata; class Mammalia; order Carnivora; family Otariidae; genus Callorhinus; species Callorhinus ursinus. Next base: position 4,225,004 of record NW_027397142.1, on the reverse strand, counting down.
AGTTTTCAGATTTTTGAATGGCTCGATTTATGTACATCGAGGCTAGAAAGAAAATTGCCAGGAATCACATCACAGCTAGGGACCAAAACTGAGCTCCCAAAGAGGACAGCAACCCCTAGGCTGGAAGCGCTGGAGGGGCCCATGAAGGCATCTCCTGTGAGGCTCCAGGGACCTGTGCTCTTCCTAGCTAAACGAACGAACACCCCTGGGAAAAGAAAACTTTACTCCTGCTTCTCTTCCTGGCTGAGCACGCTGACCCCTCAGAAGAACTCCGTCCTTACCTGGAATGGCTCCTTGGGCTGCCGGCGGGCGAGCTGGTGAGACAGGGAGGGCGGTGGGGCCGGCCGTGGACATCCCGGACTGCTTTCACCTTACTCCCAGTGATGCAACACCATGGTCATTTAAGCCACTGTGGTTTGGGCGTTCCGTCCTTAGCGGCCAAGACTGTTCCTAATGGACTCACAGGGCTTCCTTTGCTTTCATCTTCGAACTGTGGGGGCCGTCACATCCCTCCGAGCTGGAAAATAAGGCCCACGACCTCACGGATAATTTCATCCTGTGGCAGACTGTCTTCCTTGGCTGCAAAGCTCTATTTTTAAAAGCAATTTTAGTTTCCGATGAAGACAGGGAGACTTAACTAGCCACAGTCAACGTATTCTCTGCCCTGGTTGTGTGTCTGTCTCGATTCTCTGGGGTGTGTGTGAGTGTGTGTAGGTTAATGACACCGCTGTCTGACGGGAGGCACCAATCCCTGGGCCTTGTGGGGTTCTCGGGGAGACGCCTGCTCTCCCGGCCCGCCTGTGCATGAGCTCCCTTCACCAGCTCTGCTCCTGCCGGCCTGCCTACTTTCTATAACTGTCACCGGCACCCGTGGCTGGAAGGAGCCCCGCAGATGGGGAGACTGAGGGCCAGGTGGTGGCAGAGCAAGGGGGATGCCCGTCCCTTTGTGACCTTCCAGTCTTCCTCCGTGGCGCCCATCCTGGCCCAGCCCAGCTCTCTCTGTCGGGACGTTGGGCAGTATTTCCCAGTCCCTCAGAGGAAGGCACGGCAGCCCCAGCTCCCAGGCGGTCTGGTTGAATGGGCTTGCCCGTGAGCAGCCTCCACTCTGCTGTCACCATCGATCGAATGCCAACACACGACCTGGGGGCTCTCACTTCCCTGGGGCCCCCGACTCCCACTGGGGGTCAGGGAGGCATAGCCTCACGGGACGGGCCTCCTATCAGGCTTGGGTCGTGTGCATCTGTGCCCAGCATGCGCGAGCGTCCGCACAGCCAAGTGGCAAAGCGATCGGGGCAGCGGACTTTCACCACAAGCCAGTGAGGGTACAATGCTTCAGCAGTCGGTGGCAACGGCCCAGGGCTACTGGCCGGGCACCAGGCACTGGTCTGGGGCAGGACTTGGCATGTTCTCACCGCAAGCATTCCTGCTCCGTCCCCCCCCACCCACCCAAATATGTGGGGACCCAGACCGTCTGCCCAGCATCTTTACGCTCTGAGCTTCTTCTTTTGGAAGGCTCCTAATTTCCGGTCTCCAGATAACATACCTCTTGTGCAGACTGCACAGGAATCCCTCATTCTGCATCCCCGATCCTGATATAGATGCGCTCGTAATTTCTATATGAATAGAAGTCTAAGTGCTGGTTAGCTTTCACAGAACGGAACGGGAATGAGACAGAAATCCGCATGGCAGCACATGAATACCAATCACTTCTATTATGACCCTCACACTTGTGAAGAATGTCTTGACAAATCAACAAAAGCTGGCTCCTCCACTCATGGGACCAGCGTAGATCTGGAAACCAGAGCAAGCCGCAAATGTATTTCTTAGCTCCATAAGCATGGAATAGCTTTGTTATGGTAGTTCTAATTTCTGTTTTTTCAAGTTGTTATGCTACGTGTCTTCCATCGATGAAGAATCCTGGCGTTGCAGGAGGTGCCACCCAGCGGCTCTCAGGAGAAGCCCAGCCTCCGTTTCACAGGTCACAGCCCCCGGCCGCGGGCACTGCCCTTTCTACCACCCATGGGTTCCTTATCTCCGTTGCCCAAATCCTTCTTATTCTCCCTGCACCTCGCCTCCAGCCACCAGGCACCCCTTCTGTAGGCTGAGCATCCGCTGATGACGTTTATCATCAAACCCAAACCTTATTGGAAGCAATGGAAAGTCTGATGTGTTTGAGTCCCTCGTTTGCACTTTCCTAGAAACCGTGGTGGGTAAGTAGCAGAAAGGGCAGATGGGGAAAGGACTTACCCGTGTGGAGTTCTTGTGGTGAAGGAGTGGATGCCAGTGTCGAGCACCGAGCCGGGAGAGACTTGGTGGGAGGCAGAGGCAGGGCGGGAGGTAGGGTGGATTCGGGGAGACGGAGGGGAGAAGGAGCTGAAGGAAGCAGCACCCGACACGGCGCTTCTGACGCTCACTTGACCTTTCGCACGGTAGATGTGATGAGTGAGAGTACACTGAGGTCCTCGGGGTGGGCCCTGGCCCCCGAGGCTGGTGTCCCTGCCCAGGGGGCAGTGTGAGCGTGGGCATGGGCATGGGGGGGTGCCATGCAGGGGTCATCAGAGATGCAGCAAAGCGCCGGAAGTCAGGGGAGAGGCGGGAAGGAAGGGACCGGCATCTGGACACTTGGCCTCCAGGCCGTAGGAAGCCTGGCGGCTGTGGTTTGAAGTCACGCGGTTCGTGGGGCTTGGTCACGGTGTCCCCACGAGACCACCGCAGCCTTTGCGCCCGGTCACGTGATGGCCAATGCTGGGGTCTTCAGTGTGAGCTTAGCTTCACACAGACACCTGCTGCCCCCCGGGCCGTGCTCCAGGGACGACGGACCACTCCTGAGCCGGCCAACCCCGTCCCCAGTGCCGGGCCGTCACCGGGCTGTCCCCCCACCCCCTGCCACCATGTTCCCGCCTCTGCTCTGAGCTAATGCGATCTTGTCTGCCTACTAAAATGCAAGCTGAAATGCCCATTTTTAGGGCACTTTTCCCGAAGCCCTCCACCTTCCCACCCCCAGAGCTCCTGCCTGCTCTCCTTATCCACGCGCCGGTCCCCAGCTGGAGCAGCACACCTTCGCTTACCTCGGAGCCTCCTCCCGTGCTCTTGTCTCCTCACTGGCTAGTGTCCTCTTGGAGGCGGGACTGTCATGGGCCCACCCCTGCATTTCCGTGGCTCCTGGTGTGGCGGCTTGCGCTCGGCGCACTTTGGTACCTTGTCTGAGTTAGGTTTCTGGTTTCTCTGGACCCGGCCTTTGTGGGCTACATTCACGGTATCTACATGACCCCTCCTGGCGTATCTGGCCCTCCCTTTGTGGAAATGGTCTATTCCCAGATTAAGAACATCCGAGTTCTCTGCATCTGGAGGAAGCCGATCTTTGAAGTTGGTGCAGAAGGCCTGGGTGATTCAGTCCCCAATGTGTCCAGTGAGAGCAGCATTGAGCCAACTACATTCTGCCTCCTCTTGTGCATAACAGCTGTGCCGTGGATCAGAGCTGGACACAGCCCCCCAAAGCCCCACACACCGAGAAGCCAGACATGACAGAGCAGGCACTGGCCAGTTACACAGAAATGGCCCTGAGGACCATCCATTCTGGGGAGCTGGGGAGGGCAGGCGGGTTGTTGCAATGGTGGGCGGTCCTGCTGGGCTCAGTGGGTCCAGCACAGTGGGTGTGGGGGTCCTTGCGGGCTTTGGGTCACCTGTCTCCCGGACATCACTGACTCAGACCCCTGACGGACCTCCCATTTATCTTCACCCTTTTCTCCAAGGCCCCTCTGGGTGATGTCTCCATTCAGATAGCTATGTGCTCATGCTTAGTTGAGGCTAGCTCTCTTAAATTCCAAACTTGAGCTTTCTTTCTGTTGCAGACGTCAGTGTGATTGACCCACAGGCCTCTAAATTGAAGTATTAATAAACCTGAACTTGTTATCTTTCTCCCAGGTCTTATGGGACCTCCTGGGTCTCTGTCATGGTCTAAGGCACCGCTCTGTCCTAAGAGATCTCAGGTCAGGTTTTCCTGCTCCCATGTTTCTAGCTCCCACACAGGCCTGTTGGTTCTGCATGTGAAACATGCTGGGGCACATCCTGTGCCCCCCCGACTCTGGGTCCGAGGCTACTGCAGCAGCTTCCAACGTGCCTCTCTCCGTCCCAACGGCCCCGCTCCGGTTTGCCCAGAACTCTGATAACAGAGCTGTCCTGGAACAGCGTGAATTTGGTTACGCCGCCTAATGCTGGAGACCCCCACGGACCCTGACTTTCTGTAGGAGCAAGTCACAACCCCCGACTCCGACAGGAGGCCCTTCCCAGTGGCCCTCTGCCTGCCTCGGAGGACTCAGCCCCAGCAAGCCAGCACCCTCCTGCTCAGTGCCGTGCAAGACTTTTCCTTATTCCCCAAGTGCCCCAAGTCTTCAACACCGTAAGACCTGCCCTTCCCCAAATCTCGGTCAGGCCTTACAGCCTCAATGCCTGCTACTTCTGCTTGTCGTTGGTTTGTTTTCTGTCCTGAAATCCTCTGGATAAGACCAGTGTTTGCCCACCTCCTGGAGAAACCGAGGCAGCACCTATCTCACGAGCGCACGGCTTACCATCCGCGGCGAGGCTTGACCTTGAGCGCAGGTGTTGTGTTCGTCATGCACATCCTTGGAGACGGGCATGGGCCATGGGCTTGGGGGCGTGGGGGGGTTTCTGGCGGGGGCGCCGTGCAAGCCTCAGGGCTGCGCACGGGAGGGAGGTTTTGTGTTCGGAATCACCCCGACCACTTTGCTCTTTGAGCGCTTAAATCTACTTCCTGGAGTGTTTTCTCTTCTCGTCCTGTTAATCTGTTAGTAGATGATCTGTTTTATGCTCTGCCCCAGCAAGTCTGCCTTCTTTTCTGATTTACTGTAATTCTGTTGTACTGTGGGAAACAAGTTAATAAAGCATGTAATATTTCTCAGTGAAACGAAGTTATGGAGGGCTGAATCAAGGCCCACAAAACTCCTCTTACAGCCAAGGGTGTAAATAGAGGGCATGAAATTCCTGACCTCAGCCATGCTGCCCAGAAGCTGCCCTCACTTACCCTGGCCTCCTCAGCGATGTTAGATTGTTGAGATTCCTGGATAATGGTCCTCTCGATAGATGGGGTACTATTACTGAGTGTGTCCTTAACACCTCCAAATTAGCATTGTGACCATGTTCAAGTTCCAGGGAATCCTGGGAAGTTTCCAAGTCGTGGGGCATGTGAAAAGGTAAATAAAAAGCAGAAGTAGGAGCCTAATATTCTTAATTAACCTCAGAGTCAGTCTGTCCATGGAAATGACTGTGAATGGAAGTCACAGAATGATTGGCTAAGAATATTTGGAATCAAATTCAAAGCAAAGTCAGGGAAGACTCGTCATTGAATTAAGGACACATGCAATTTCGTGAACACACTTTTTTTCAGCAGTGTGGTCCCCAAGCAGCTGCTCTCCACCCGCATTGGAGGGTTCTGTGCCCCCACGAGATGTGCAGAGCCCTTCTGTTGGCAGCGTAAACTCGTCCGCCCCTCTGGGCCCCTGGCATGTGGGTGGGAGTGCGTGGGGTCGGGCCGCTCTTGCCCCGGGGCCTGAGAATCACATGTCTCCAGAGGGGCTCTGCTTCGGGTTGGATCCCGGAAGGAAGACATATAAATGAGACCAGCAGCCAACACATAACCCAAATAAGGGATACACGTTGTGATGAGCCGCTGAGATCTGGGGGTTGTTTGTGATGGCGACAAAGCTGACCAATACAAGCAGTAGAGAATATTTACTTAGCTACTGATCTCACAAGCTTTGGTTTAGCTTAGCTTCTCAGCTTTGGGATAACTTCTGGTGCATGAATATTACAGGAAGAGTTGGAGCCATGAATTTATTTTGAGCTTCTCAAGTGAATAAATTATCATTATAACATACTGCTCAAAAGTATCACAAAACCCGAGCTAACCAGGCCCCGGCAGTGGCCTAACCCTCCCACTGCAGGGTCCTCCTGTAGAAGCTCAGCAGATTGTCCTTCAGCCTCACTTGACTGTCTTCACATGACACTGCAGATGGTTTCACCCCGATGTGTGGACAATTCCACCTTGAGGGAAGCAGTTCACTCCCAGACAGAGTATGGAATTGGACTTTGGACAGGCCCACTCTCATTTCCTGTGGCAGCGTAACCAGTTACCACAAAGACAGGACACATTAATATCTCTCCATCTCCACAGGTCATGGTGTGTGTTCAGCTCTGCTGGGTTAGGGTTAGGGTCAGAGTCCACGACTTCTTCAAGTATTTCTTTCAGGGAAGGTCTGGTTTCACCTCCTTAGGCCAGGCCCACCCAGGACGATCTGTCTTTGTATGAACTCAAGTCAACTGAATAAGGACCTTAATTATACCTGCCAGGTCCCACCACCTTTGCTACAGAATATAACCTAATATTGGGAGTGATAACCATCAGCTCATGGGCCCCCCCACATTGGAGGGGAGGGGATCGCGCAGGGTACACACACCAGGGGCCGGGATCTTGAACCATCTTAGCCTTCTCCCTGAACACCTGGGTTCAGGACTGATCTCTGGACACTCTCTGGTTGCATCAAGTTCGTGTGGTCAGTGTACCCACCTGCTTCTCCAAAACAAGGATGAAGACCACAGAATCTTCATCGTGGGGCCATCATGAGGGTGACGGGGCCATGAAGCCTGCACGGCTTGGCCAGTTACAAACACGGGGTGCTGCTCTCGTGACACCGGGTGGGTGTCTGCCTGGGAACTGCATCGGTGTGGCTGTGGCCAGCCCTGTGGAGCTGCAGACGTAGGCCTGCCCTTCCCTTGCCCCATGCTCACGTGCCTGACGTCACCCTTCTGTTCTCGGGTCTTTGGGCCACACATCCCAGAGCCACAGGCGCTCTGTGGACCTTCACTGTGGGCCCCTTCAATGCTCTCCAAGCCAAATGAATGATTTGGGTTGGGATGTGCTCTCATCAGAAAGAGCGGGGCCTGGCCCTGCCAGGTGTGGGTTCGCGGGTGAGGGCAGAGGTGTGCAGCCGGGCCATGTCCTTGGGTTGTTGTTGGCTGGGCGCTAAGCCTCTGGGGACATGTGACCCAGGAAGTGCGCCGCTCCCGCGGTCAGCTAACTGCTAGACTCCAGAATATCACGTGTTAGGGTGCACAGAGGGCTTCCCAGATGGCGGGTGTGAGCTTCCCTGCACCAGCAGCTGAAGACGGGAGTCCCACACACTTCCCGGCTAGGGTGGGCACCCCGCGGCCTGAGGCTGAGGGGCCGCACTGATGGGGTGGGTGTTCCTTCCCTGGGGTTCCCTCAGTGACCTCTGCAAACCGCGGGAAGAGACATGTGTTCCAAGCCTTGATGATCTTACATGAATTTGGTTTTCCCCAGACCTTGTGGAACACTGATTTTATTTAGTTCCAGAAGCCCTGCAGGAGAGCGGTGGTGGTTAACATTTCAGTCTTTAGGAAAATGAGGTGGGTCTGCAGCCAAACGAGATGGGGTTGACTGTTCCTCTGGGGGCTGCAGGGTGCAGGGGTGGCGGGGCTCTTTCCTAGGTTCTGGATTTTCCTGTACCTTGAGGAATAGTGTGACTCGTCCCTGTGCAAAGGCAGAAGCTCTGGTTGCTATGGCAATAGCCAATCTGAGGAAGCTGTGACCTAAATCATGACTGAGAAAGATTGTCCCTTGTCAGTATTGTCACGGTTACCGCTTCCTGGGATTAGGCTGTGAAGCCCGGATTACCTAAAATGAACTCTTTTACCTCAGGAAAAGTGAAACCATGCTTCTCTGACTGCCAAAACTTTTCGGGAACATGCGCGATCCAGGCTGTGCGGCTACGGGAGGAGACGACCCCGGCGCTCTCGGGGACACGCGGACAAGCCTTTCCCGCACAGCCTTCCCTGCACACGGCCCGGCCTCCCCGACGGCCATCACCGCGCGGCTCGCAAGGACAGCAGCCGGACGCAGGGGGCCTCTGCACGAGCGTGCATGAGCCTGCACACTGCACAGCGTGTGCACACCACACGCACACCACACACACCCCGCAGTGTGTGCACGCACCCTCCGACTCACACACACACATCACAGTGTGTGCACACACACCCTGCAGTGCGTGCACACAGCCCCAGACTCACACACACACACACCC
>NW_027397142.1:4214241-4216877 GCF_003265705.2 Callorhinus ursinus | reverse complement strand
CACGCACGCACCCCCTGCAGTGCGTGCGCGCACCCCCACACTCACACACACACTCACACACACACTCACACACACACACTCTATACACACAACACACAGCACATGCACACCACACACCATGCCACACACACACACGTGCACACAGCACAGAAAGACAAGCTCCGTCCTGTGGACTCTCAGGGTGCCAGTGATGGGAGCTGTTTGCCGGGGTTTCTGTGGGATCCATGGAGAGAATGAGTGGATGAGGTCTGCTGCGGAAGTGCAGCGGCCCAAGCAGCTCTGGGAGGAGCCAGGCTTCCGGGGACTGTGGGCACCATCCCTCTCCCCCTGCACCCAGCCGCGTGCCGCGGCCCATTTTACAGGGTCCCCGTTGCGGTATCGGAGTGAACTAAGCCACATCCTCCAAATGGCAAAGCCAAGTGTCGGGAAGTTGGGCTGAGGCAACACAGCAGCCCGATGAGTCACTGGCGCCCCAGAGCCCCATCCGCCCTCTCCTCGCCCTGAACACGCAGGGGCTGGGGACAGTCAAGGCCACGCTCCTGCTCCTTGGGAGACGGAGGCTGATGGCCCTGCCACCACATGGTGTGGATGCAGCTCGGGGCATGGGCCTGGTCCCCTCAGCCCCGGCAGGACCCCCGAGGACAGGGTCCCACATCCAGGAGTTGCGTTCTCAGAAAGGAAAGCGGTCGTTCCCTCCCAGATGGCAGGCCGGGGAGTGTGGGATTTGTTGCAAGGACAGGAGCGCCGTGGCCGCCTTGATTTTCTCCTCACTCCCAAAGCAACGTGAGAGTTTTTCCATTTTGCTGTTTCTAACCCGGTGAGTCCAAGCAGGGGCACCGTCCCACCCACCCCTGCCTCCATTTCAGTGCCCGGCCGCCTCCCCCCACTGAGTGGGCTCCGTGGGGACCTGGAGAGCTGGTCAGAAGTCCCAGGATGTGTACTTGTTAACAGAGGAGGCATTGGGCCCCTAGAAGGCCCTTGCTCTGTGCTCCGTGACATTCACCCCCCGCCGCAGTCCACGCTCACCTGCGCCAAGACCTGCCCCAGAGCTCAGCGGTGAGTGATAATGGCTTCATCCATCACTCCTGGCCAGGAAATAAGCACTTGATCATGGCACGAAATCTTCACAGTGGGAATAAATCTCTAACAGTAAGGGGTCCGGTGCCACTCAGCGAAAGGTAAGGAGGGAATCTGTTTGGGGCCGGGGCAGTGGGGTTCTGGATGGGTGTGAATGTGAATGTGTCCACGTGATGGTCGTTCCAAGTGGGGAAGGGCCCCTGTGGCCCCACTGCCTCCGTTCTCTGCCAGCCGTCCTGGAAGAGCCCAGACTCACGGAGGCTTAGCAGCTCAGGCAGGTGCGAACTCCCCATCCCTCAGTGACCAGCGTGTCTGGTCTGTTCGTGCGTGAAGTTGTCAGGGAAGGTGAGAGTATGTTACAGTCAGTGAAGAAGATCAGCTGTTTGAATCATCTTCCCAAGCCAGCCACAGTGATTTTCGCCTCGGTTTCTTCTCCCATTTTTGTATGTTAACTTGAGGAAGTTGTAAATATGTTAATGCAAAATGCAAAATGCGTTGACTATGTGCAGACAGATACCCAGAGTGGCCATTTCGGGTGGGTCCTGAGGATGAGCGTCTTGCTGGCCTGAGAGTCTCTGCTCAGAGGCCCCCGCAGAGGGTGTGGGTGTTAGGACAGGAGCTGAAATGTCACCGTGAGGGGCTCTGGGGGACCCGTCTCCTCCCCCACGTGCCACCACTGGCTGTCTGCTGTGAGGAAGTCCTAGGAAAGACTCGGGCTTGTCCGTCAGGAGATTCCCAGCACACAGGGAGAGGAGAGAGACAGACCCGGCTCCAAGGAGAGTGCCCTGATATGTTGCCACCCACCACACTGCCTGGAGCCCTTCTGTGGCCCTCTTCCGCACTGCCTCTGTGACCCGACGGTTGTTCCCCAGGTGCCCTCAAGGGGCAAGCTGAGTTTCGGAGGCACTGCTCCAGCAAAGGCCCTGAGGGCTTCACCCCCCACCAGGGATGGGTTCTGCGGCCCACTAGTCCTGGCTCATTTGGCCACAGAAGGGACATAGGACCCAAATTGACTCCTGGCCACAGCGAAGTACCTCCCTCCACAGGGGATTTTGGACATATTTGTGAGAGGATGAAATACTCAATTTCCTGCAGCCAAACTGCCTCGGCTTGTAGCCCCTGAGATTTGGGATAAGCCAGAGTCTGTTTGGTGAATATATCCTCACCATGCATGCCCTCGCTTATGGATAATGTAGGCAATAGTTGGGTACCCTAGAGGGCTGTCATGGGGATAATGTGCTTTCATACTTGTAAAGCACATAGGACAGTGCCCTGCACAGGACACGCGTGTGTTAGCTATTGTTAATGTCGGGATTCATTTTGGTATTTGCTCTAGCCTCAGCAGTAGCCTTAGCATTAGTATTAGTATTAGCATTAATGTTAGCATTAGCCATGTGCATTAGCATTAGTATTAGCTATTAATATTAGCATTAGCTCTGTGCATTAGCATTAATATTAACATTCGTATTGGCTGTTAGCACTAGCATGAACGTTAGCATTTGTATTAGTACTCACGGCAGCTCTGTGCATTAGCGTGAGCTATTGGTACTAGGATTAGC
>NW_027397142.1:4148586-4214231 GCF_003265705.2 Callorhinus ursinus | reverse complement strand
TTAGTACTCACGGCAGCTCTGTGCATTAGTGTGAGCTATTGGTACTAACAGTAGCATCTGTGTTACCACTATTCCCGTTAGCATCAGTACCAGTGTCAGCATCAGCCCTTGTACCAGCACCCGGATCAGGTGTCAAGGTCAGCATCAGATGCACGAGCATCAGCAGGAGAATCAGTACCAGTATTGGTACTGGTATGGGTATCAGTGTGAGCTTTAGTGTTCCTGTCAGCATGAGCATCACCCTCAGTATTAGTATTCCAGCCCCGGCGTGTGGGAGCAGTGGAGGCATGTCTGTGCCCATTGTGCGTGCCGAACGCCACAGTTGCTCAGGAGATGGCTGCCGTGGAGGGGACACCTGCATGGAACCATTTCCTGCGGCTCCGCTCACCCGTGGGCTCACCTGCTGTGACACCTGCCTCTGTCCACGTTTCTCCTGGGCTCTCTCTGCCTCCCGCCCAGGATCTTCTCCCGAAGGGCCCTCCGAGCTTCCCCAGGATCCAGCGTCATCACACCAGCCACACCTACAAGGAGGAGACCCCAATGTTTTCATTCCTGTGCCCTTGCAGACTCGCTCGCCCTGCCAGCAGTGGTCGTACCTCCCGAGCCCCCCCTGCCCGGCTGGCGGGCAGCGGCCACTACTGGTCTCCAGGCTCTCTCGCTCCCTCCCTGTGCACGCGAGTGTGAATAAATCCAGTGTGGCCGTCGCCCTGAGGCCTGGGCCCTCAGGCAAGCGTCTCCCCACCCCTCCAGCCCGGCGCTGCTTCTGCCAGGCAGGGACACGTCCATCCCGGAAGGTCCAGGGGCTTGGGCACAGATTGCCCTGCTCCGAACCCACTCTTTTCTTCCCCCATTTGCGTCGTGGATGCAGCATGCTTCTGAGAGCCGTCCCTTTGTCCTTTACATTCTGATGCAGTCTGCAATCAGCGCGGGCTTCAGCTCCTCTGATTAGCGGCTCTTGAAGGGATTCTTCAGACTCAGCAAGAACAGCCGCCTCGTCACCGTCCGGCATCTGCCGCTCCTGGCTCGGGGGATGCGCATTTGCATTCGCGAGCTCGGCCACTGCTGGGTGGTGTGGACTTGCCTCTCACCTGACCCATGATGGCACCTGTGGGTCTGGGTGTCACAGGATATCGGGGTCCACCAGGGACAGGCCACTATCACCCAGTCCCTACCCAATCTCCCTTTAAGACAGGGGACCAGAGTGTGTCCTCATGGAACTGAGGAACTGAGACCCCACTTTTCCCCCAAACTCTGTTAAGAAATGTGTGTGTGTACGGGTCTGCATGCATCTGTGTGCACACCTGTGTGCCTGTTCCCAGACCAGGGGAAATGTTCAGAACTGTAAGGTGAGACCAGAAGGCCAGGCAGGACCCCAGATCTGTGCGGTAGGCCGTACACAATGTTTTAAGTCAGGGCCACAGAGCCCGTTCCGAATGTAGCCACAGCCAGAATGAGAGAGAAATGTGACATTGTCCCAGCTTCTTCTTTTCTGTAACTCACGTCACACCAGTTGCTTGGGTAGGAACATGTTATTGAAGACCTTCCCTGGGTGCTGGAAAAGGGGAGCCCAAGGCGGGGCTTGCGGCACCCTTGACGTCACCCTACGGTCATCTGTTTGGGCCGCACAGTGCCCGAGAGATCCTGGGCACTCACGCAGGGATAGCAACTCTACGAGGGGAAAAAGAAAGGAGAAAGAGAGAGATTGAGAGTGAGCATGAGAGGGGGAAGGGCAAAGGGAGAGAGAGAGAATCTTAAGCAGGCTCACCACTGAGCTTGAAGCCTGACATGAGTCTCCATCCCACAACCCTGAGATCGTGTACCAAGTGTCAGATGCTCCATCAACTGAGCCACCCAGGCGCCCCTCCAGGTTCAATTTAGGATGACGTGTTCAATACCCGAATTAAATTGAGCAGATTTCTGATTTCACCCTTTCCCACTACGAATATTTAAGGTAGATGTAAAAGCTTTCATTTACCCATGTTTTTACTAGTTTTCTTGGCTATCTTGAAACAATCAAGAAAGCAGGTACAGCTGTTGTGTTTTGGGCACGACTTTCTAATTCATCCGACGCCTCCACTGAGCCTGCGTGAGACCCCGAAAAGCAAGGGCCACACCGAGCGTTCCCTCCACAACAGACCTGGAGATGTGCCTGGCCCAAGCGGCAGATGCTGGGCAAGGAACGAGAAGGGAGCAGCACGGGGACCCGGCGCCTTGCAGCAGCATGAGCGAGCGCGTTCTCCACAGAAGGAAGATCACTGCTCTGGAGAGGCGCACGCTGGGCCAGCACCTGGCGCACGGACGGGACGCACACCGCAGCCCCCTCCGGACCCGGCCTCCAGGTGAGCTCTGCCTCAGGCTCAGTCTGCCCTCGGCTTGCAGAAAGCACAGGACCCTAGAGGGTAGGCTTGCCGCCCAGCCCTGTGTCACCCCGGGGCAGTGGGCATGAGCGCAGCCGCTTCCTTTGTAGAGGGGCTGTATTTTCTGTGATGTCATGATCTGATGAGCCGGCAGGACACCAGAGTCGCCTGGCCGGTCCTTCCGCCAGGTCTCAAAGCTTCCTGCTCCCAGAAATTCTAAAGGATTCATTTCTCTCTCTCTAAAAAAAAAAAAAAAAAAAAAAAAAAAAAACTTCATTTATATTTTGAGGGGTTTTTAAAGTAACAATTGCACATACACAGAATTCAAAAATTATGAAAAATACAGAACAAAAAGAATTTCTCCCACTCCTGACCCCTGCCACAGGTTCCCCTCTGTGGGACATGTTGGCCTCTTCCAGAAATATGTCACACACACACACACACGCACACACACTCTTTTTCCCCTTCTGTACTCTTCTCTACCAATGTGCCCTGCAGATTTTCTTAGATGGTAGCGTTAACAATTCATTAGCGATCATAATGGAATTTTGTTTCGGATAAGGCACCTAGAGCTGGCTCAGTCTTCTGAGCGTTTGCATCGTGAGGTCACAACTCACTTAACCTGTTTCCTGCGACGCTGTCAGGCTTTTGCAATTAAAATCAGTTCTGCTTTGAGTGCATTCATATACATGCCGTTTTCATGAGCAGGATAAGTTCCTAGAAGTAGAATCGCCAGGGAGGTGTATACGAGATTTTCATATCTGTAGATGTTACCAAATTTTGTCCCCTGGAAGCCTATCTATTTGTACCATCACGATACCGTGATGATAGAGACCATAGATCTGTTGCCCTGGCTCCCTCCCACCAACCTACCATGTGATCAAGTGCTTTGATCTTTGCCCAACCGACAGGCTTTAAAAATTATTTCTTTACATTCTTAATTTACATTTATCTTATTCTGAGTAATACCAAGTTTCTTTTTACATGTGTAAGAGCTATTTGGGTTTCCTTTTTGGCATACATATAAAAATTGGCCATTTTTTCTATTGTATTGTTGGGTTTTTTCTTATTGATCTGAAAAAATTGTGTAGAGAAAAATTTCTCTTTTTCTCTGATACATTGGGCAAATATTTCCTGTTCTCCTATTTTGCATTGCCTTTTGACTGTACTCATAGCAGTTTACCCTGTGGAGATCATTTTTTTGTGTTTGTTGAGTATAATTCACCAGTCTTATGGCTAAGTGTCATACTTAGAAAGTCCTTCCATACCCTAAGATTTTTAAAAAAGCACTCAGGGTTTTCTTGGAGTATTTTTGCAGTTTGGGTTTAAAACGTAAACGTCTATCATGCCGGAGTTTGCCTTTGTGTGGGGAGAAGGCTGTGCTGTGACGTTCTTTCTGACGGCAGCCCCGTTGTGGGTACGCGATGCGGGGTCGCCGTGTTTCCTTGAACAGGTGTGAAATTCCACCTTTGTTCTGCACTAACTTCCACATGTGCTTGGTTCTACTAATGGACTTTCTATTCCAGCCACACTGATCTATTTATTCACAGTTCTGTACGAAACAGTTGTAATAATTGTAGTTTTACAGTGAGTGAGAGCGCCTGAGAGGCTCTGTGCTCCTCCCATCTCTTCTGCAGAAGGGTCCCAGTGCGTTTCTTCTCCTTTGTCTTTTTTTTTTTTTTTGGCATTCTGAACCGTATGAGCTGGCAGTTTTTGCCCATCCTTCTCCTCTTGGGATTTCTGAGTCCTGTTTCAGGTGAGCTGCGTGGTATGACAGCACGCCGACCTCCAGGTCCTTCCTCTAAATATGGGAGTTTGTCCTACGCGTAAACCTGTGGGTGTTTGGTGATAATGGCCATCCACCGGTCAGGTCATGTGTGTGTCACCTCTGGCATTTTGGCACTTATCACTTTTTTCATTGCTTATCTTTTATTTTTTTAAAGATTTTATTTCAGAGAGAGAGAGAGAGAGAGAGAGTGCACATGAGTTGGGGGGCAGAGGCAGAGGGAGAAGCAGGCTCCCTGTTGAGCATGGATGCGGGGCTCGATCCCAGGACCCTGGGATCATGACCTGAGCCAGAGGCAGACACGTAACCGACTGAGCTCCCCACGTGCCCATTGGCTCATCTTTTATAAGATGCCATAACTTGCTCTGCTTTGGTGTGTCCTTCAAGACTGTAGATGTAAGAATGGTTTTATTTCTGGAAGAAAGTTTTTAAAAATTGCACCCTGAAATGTTGTTCTGTTCTGTTCTGTTATTTCTCTTTGGGGAGACCAATGTGTGTGTGTCCACAGGCCTCCTTGGTCTGCCCTTCCAAATCTGACATTTTGTCTCGCCTCCTTTTTAGGCCTTAGAGAAGATCTGTTTCATTTTTGTCTCCCCGACCCCTGACAGTGTCTCAGGAGTGTGTCCCTGCTTTGAGCTGTTCCCAGGACAGCTTCCTGTCTATGATGATTCTGTTTTCTGCCTACCCTTCAAGCCCTTCCGGCTCCTGACTCACGCTGACCAATTCTTATTCTGCATTCATGACCACCGAATTCAAGCGCTGTCCAGCAATTTTGTTCTCTTTCCCTAATCATTCCACTCTCCCGCTTTCCTAGGCTACTAGATGGTCTTTTCTTTTTCTCTTCAAACCTCCATACCTGTTCCCTCCCGGCTCCCACTCCCAACACCAAACCTACCTACCAAAGGGCTTACACATATGGCCACCTTCTCCCTGAGACGGGGTGAAATGTGCGGGGTCCCCCATCTGAGGTCAGCCCTCTGTACCCTAGATCCTTTCCCTCACTCAAAGACCTCACCCCACCCCATCTCCCTTGTCTGACATCATCTGTTGCCTCTCTTAGGATCGTTTCTGTTGGCATCCAAATAAGCTGCACCCCCATCCCAACTGGAAAGTTACCCTTGACGTCAGTCTCTCATACCCCACATGCATCCATCTGCAATTCTTGTCAGCTATGCACGTGAGCAGGTGCGGAACCAAAGCACCTGTGATGTTAGCACTCCCACGGGGCTGGCCCACAAAGCTTTCGTACAAAGGGGAGCAGTTGTGTCCGATACTCCCAGTAACTGAAGTCTGTACAGATTTACCTGTCTATGAACCCTTATCGTTGTCTCTTGTTCCTGGTGACTCATTCTATGTGCACTTTTGTTTTTGAGTGTGAGCTCACATTTTATTTGGGATTTTATTTGTGGGGATTTTTCTGAGGACTGCTTTGAAGTTAGGTCTTTCCGGAGAGGATTTTCACTTGCTTCTTCAAATGCCTGAGTGTCCTCCCAAGCCCAGATCACCATAAAACTAGTATAGCACTGTATGTTAACTATGCTAGAATTAAAATAAAATTTAAAAAAAAAAGAGAAAGACAAAATCTTGGCTTGAGATTTCATGGATCACCAGGTGGTCTATGTGAATCTGAAATACAAGAATGTATGAGGATGGTGTTTGGTTTTGAAAACTCAGAGGAGCTATTTTTGCCCCTTTTGCTCAAGATAGAAAACTAGCGTTCTCTTAGGAGATACTTTTCCTAATTCATCTGAAGTCATTTGGTAAGGACCATAAAAGTTTATGAAGGTAGTTCCTCTTAAATCCCCTGCCTAAGGCCAGTCTTGAGTTTTGTCCCTGATCCTCCATGCCCCTGGGAGCCAAAGGTCAAGTTCACCCGGTTTATCAAATCCCCTCAAAGCAGAATTGACTTCTGTCTTATTCTTACTTCTTTGTCAGCCCTGAGAAACCAAGAATTCAGTGTCAGGTGTCCCTATCACTGAACCCCTCTGGCCTGCCTCGGATGGGACCCCCTATCCTGGCCCCTCTGCTGGCTCAGTGGTCATTTTCATGGTTGCATTGGACTCTCCTGGTCACTGAGCCGGCCATGTCCTCTAACCCTGCCTGCTCAGTTATGTCTTCTGCCTTAGGCCAATCTCTGGAGGTAGATCTTGTGTCCTGATCTTCTCCAGTTTCTGTTGCCACACACAAACTGAACATCATACTTCACAGGTAAATCCTCAGTTACAGCATAGAAAGATTTGAACTTCAGCTCTCAGCAACGTAAGCTGGCATGAGCCAAGCTCTGTGAGAATGAGCTCGGCCAGTGAATGGGTAAGGCGGGGCTTCATATCTCAAATGGAGCGTCAGCGAGGGCCTGCTGGAAGTCTTTTGTGCAGATTTATATATACACACTGAGTTTCAGAAGACATAACGAGTGCTGGAGGACTATCCCACATAAACCTGCAGAAACGGCCGACCCTCGCTTGGCAGTCCTCACAAATGGAAACCAACATGAAAAGGAATAGAAGCAATCACACATGGAATCAGGGACTTCGTCCAGTGTTTATAACTCCTGCCTCCCAGGAGCCTGGCCTTTCCCATAGCTTTGGAGGATAGTTGGAGAAAGAAAAGATATTGGTCATCATTTTAAAAAGAGATAAAGCAAAACATGAAAGAAAAAGAGACCTGTATTTAAAAAGCTGTGCGTATTGTGAATTGTGTGCTTGTTTCCTGTGGGGGGTTGCCTCGCATAGTGTAGGCTAGGCAGAACATGTTTCTGCTATTGGTGGGCCTCTAGGATTGCTCTGTATATGTTACTGGAGGCCCTTCGATACAGACATCTGCAAATGAGTAAGCAAAAGCCTTGTTGCTATTGTTATGTTTGTATTCATTTAAAGCTAACTTCTCAGACATAATTCATATGGAGCCTGAAGTTTTGTGGTCTATAGATGATGAAATTAGTGTCCACGTTGAGCTGTTGGCACCTGCTGCCCCAGCACCTCTCTCCAGTTGGTGCACCTGTGCCATGCCACTGGAGGAGAATGGACAATGGAGCCCCAGGCTTAAAAAGGGCAGGACCAGCCCCAGCAGGTCCATGAGGTGGGATGATCTTCCTTCCCCTTCATCTGCTCTCCCTCTACCCTGCTCCCCCCACCTTTGATCCATCTCCTGCCTTCTGAAGGATACACCTTCATCCCGTATCTTACTGACCAATGTGTTCCTAAAATTCTGTGTGAACATCCAAGCCCTTGTCAGAATCTCTGACAGATGTGAGGTTTGAGCTGAGCATCTTCTCTTATCTTTGCTCTCATGGTATAAATAAAATACAGAGTAGTCTATTTTCAAGTACCAGGTGAAACAGAGGATTCTGAGAAATCAAATGGCTCACAGACTATAATCAGCAGTTTTCATAGTATACAAGATTGGGTAACCTATTAACAAGTATGAATGGAAGAGAAATGTCATGGGTTCAATATGGAGATTCTCCTCTTTGCCAACATGTAAAAATTGGAGTTCAACATGTATTAATGAACCCGTGGCTCTTATACCTACAAGCCCATCCCTCTGAAAAACCGTTGTGTTGAAAAATGAAAAGATTCATGACGGTCGTAAGCTTTTGTTAGTTTGAGAGGTTCAACAATCTATTACTATGTAACAAATTACCACAAACTTAGTGCCTTGAAAGAACAACCTTTGTTATCTCACGGTTTCTGTGGGTCAGGAATCCAGGCATGGCTTAGCTGGACCTTCTGTTTCAGGGTCTCTTGGTCAAGGTGTTGTCTGGGGCTGTGTCTCATCTGAAGACTTGACTGGGGAAGGATACACTTCTGAGCCCACTCGTGTGGTTGTTGGTGGGATTCAGTTCCTTGGGGGTCAGCTAGAGGCAGCCTTCGGTTCTGCTCCAAGACGGCAGCTTATTTCATCAGGCGTGCTAGCCTAGGAGTCCATAGAGAGACAAATGTACAAGAGACATCCCATCTGTTTTGTTTTGTTTGTTAAAAGCCAGTCACTAGATAGGGCCCACACTCCTAGAGCATGAGTAAGAGGCTGTGGCCATTGATGAGCATGTTTGAGAATTACTACCCCAGCAAGGCCTGCCTGCATTCCAATGCTCAGAGGAAGGCAGACGCCACCATGCTTCCTCATTGTTCGGCTGTCTTCATCCGGTCTTGGCGAGGGAGGCGCTGTCCACTGGTTGTACTCACATTGGAACTGTTGCATGAGAGCAGAGATGCTCGAAGGCTTTCCGAGTGAGCCTCTCTCAGATCGGGAGTGGGCTGGAAAGCTGCAAGTACTAAGGGAGTATGAGTCCAGCCTCAACAGAGGCCTGGGAATGCTTCGTCACGATCAGAGACAGATTCTAAAGATCTTGAGACATACGCTATCAGCACTGGCACATGGCTGGGGATTTTATGTACTGCAGTAATCCCCATAAAATCCTATATCTTTAATTATCCAACCCGCAGAAACTCTTAACATGGTTGATTAAGTGGGAGATAATGAATGACTTTCTGTGCAAACCTGCACATTTGCCAGTGGAAATCATCAGCTAGGAAGTTGCCCGAGTGCTCATGCTGGCTGGAGAGTCTGTCTCCTAATCTTCCAGAGGCTTGGGAACCTCCTGTTTCTGACATACCCAGGTGCCCTCCATCTGCAGCATGCCAGTCCTGAGCACCACCATTTGGCTGAATAGGTTGGCTTCCCCGGGAAAGGCCGGGACGGGACGCTTGCTATAGCTTGAAGCCGACAGCAAATGATGACCTGAAGGCCAGGTGGGAGAACTCTTACTGTGCACCAGAAAGCAAAGGCCGGAGAAGTGTCTTGTTCCCCAAAATCCAGAAGACTCCTGAAAGCAGTTGTTTTCATTCCAGTAACTTTTCTTTAGACTTTGAGAGTGAGTGCTCCCCTGTGAGAAGCTTAGCCTGTTTCTCTGCTTTTCTTCCAATGGAAACAAGTGTGTGTGTGTGCGCGTGTGTGTGTGTGTACGAGAGAGAGACAGAGACAGAGAGAGAGAGACAGAGAGAGAAAACGTGAGACTATAAGATGTTTGTTGCTAAGCTGTGCTGTCTGTCCCAGAATTAGCGCCCCAATGGTAAGCAAGGATAATGCCAATGTTCTCATGCCACCAGCATTGTTCACAGAACTAGAACAATCCTAAAATGTGTAAAGAACCACAAAGGACCCCAAATAGCCAAGCAGCCTTGAAAAAGAAAAGCAAAGCTGGCAGCATCACAATTCCGGACTTCCAGCTCTATTACAAAGCTGTCATCATCAAGACAGTATGGTACTGGCACAAAAACAGACACATAGATCAATGGAACAGAACAGAGAGCCCAGAAATGGACCCTCAACTCTATGGTCAACTCATCTTTGACAAAGCAGGAAAGAATGTCCAATGGAAAAAAGACAGTCTCTTCAACAAATGGTGTTGGGAAAATTGGACAGCCACATGCAGAAGAAGGAAACTGGACCATTTCCTTACACCACACACAAAGATAAATTCAAAATAGATGAAAGACCTAAATGTGAGACTTGAAAAAAACAACCAAACAAAAAGCTCCAGTGTTCCCGACAAGCAGATTAGAGCACCTTCTGTGATTAGCTGGCTCCGAAGGGCGGCCACGATGCAACTGAATGTACCACTATTACAATTGAAGGCAGATGCCCTGACTCTCGGAGATGTGGTGTGTCTGTGTATCTGTCTTCAGGAGGACAGTTTATGTATTTCTTTATTCGTACATCTTATCCTAAGTGGGGCCTCTTACTACACAGAAGGCAAGGAAAGGTGAAGATTTCACAGAAGTGGACAAATCAAATTATACTTTGATAAATATTCACCCTGGTGAGGTGTTAGGGACAGTGACCACTGGCCCCATCACATAACCTTCTAGCGAGTTCCTCTTTATTACTTTGGGATTAATCAATGGGCAGTCAGTAACTCATAGATGTCACTGGTGATGACATGTTTCCTGTAGCCTAAGTCAGGTTTTGCTCAAAATGGACCTGCTGGAATAGAAGGTCACCCCGCTGCCGGCTGAACGGCTGTCCCCTGCAGTTAGAGCTGGGGGCAGGCTCCGGCTGTTGTGAGCACAGCCCTGTCGTGCCGTGGCCTGCTTGGCGGCTGCTCTCTACAGGATGAGGTCTGACTGTCTCGTCGCCCTCTCTCTGCCTCCAGCTGTCAGCTAGCCAGATGGACCGCCCCTCCTCTCATCCCAGAATCCTTTCCCCAGCACTTAACCTGCTTTTCACGCAGAAGACAAACGTCTGTGCAGCAAGGCTCCGGCCTCCACGAGGAGCACAGCGGGGCCCTGACTCCCTGGGTCCCCTTCCCGCTCACACCTCACAGCTCGCCCCCTGCCGATGAGGCCTGAGCCAAAGCACTCCTTGCAGGGTCGACCGGGTAACTGCTAGGTGGCGTCCACTGTGTGGGTGTGAGGCAGTGTGGGTAATGCTGGTCTTCCAAAGGAAGGAAGGGTTGAGCCTTTGCAACCCAGTCACCCGGTGAGCACTGAGCATTTGTTATGTGCGGGCACTGGGCTTTGTGGCCAGAGATGAGAAAAGAGAAGACTGCCCTCAGGGGGAGTCCAGCATGCAAGGAAGTGGACACAGGCATGCCGTCACCGGTGGTGGAAAAAGGTGTATTTGGGAACATCAGTGCGCTCTGGGCAGCCCACCTCTGGGATGGCGTCCTGTGGAAAGTGTCACGTGGCCAGGTGAATTCATTTTTGAGAGCTGCCCTAGCCAAGCACCACAGACCGGGTGGGCAGAGACTTATTTTCTCTCGGTCCTGGGGGCTGGGTGTCTGAGATCAAGCTCCCCTCAGGGCTGGACTTCCCCGGCCTCTCTCCCCACGTCCTCACGTGGTCGTCCCTCTGTGTGTGTCTGGGTCTTCATCTCCTCTTCTTCTGAGGACGTAAGAACCATTGCTCTGGTTCAGGACCCACCCTAATGGCCTTACCTCAGTCACCTCTTTAAGGCTCCGTCTCCAAATACAGCCACATCTTGAGTCCTTGAGGTCAGGGGCCAACATACCAGCGGGGGGGCGGGGTCACAATTCAGCCCATAATACCAGGGTTTTTAAAGAATGATAGATTTCTGGGCAGGGAGGAGACAGTAACGTTTCTGGGGGGCAAGGAGTGGGGTGCTGATAATCGGGGCTGCCCCCTCTCAGTCCCCAAATCCAAATCCGTTTCCCAGCCCCATCTGCAGCTGAGAAGGGGCCTCTGATAAAGAGAAAAGGTTTTCTTTTGCAACCATGGCATCTTTCAGAGGAAAGCTTTAATAAATAGGTTCAACATGGTTTGATACCCATTTATAAGAAGATACTAAAACAAAAATTAGAGGTAAAACATCTATTATATCAACATATAATCTGTTTGCAACTTAGGCTAATGACAGTCTTTGAACCTGTCATTTTTGGCCAAAGGCAATGCCAACATTAGAAAGGGGAAAATGATCAAGCCAGGTGTTTCCTTCCACAGGACGGTCCCAGCATTTCAAAGCTGCTGAGAGACGCGTACGCCGTGGGGTCTGTGCCCACTGAGCAGACCCAGTCCCTGCGGACAATGCCAGGCACGCCCTTCTGCCTTGTTGCGTGTCCCTTCCGTTTCCCCCTGGTGAGCGCTAAGACCGTGTTGCGGCCGGCTCCCAGCCCCGGGAGCTCCCGCTCCTCTGGACAGGAGGACATGCGTGTGCTTCAGGGGCCACCAGCCAGCCCGCCGGTGTGGCTAGAGGGTCCAGTGCCCGGGGCCCGTTCTCCACGACGTGTCTTGTCCCTGACCCTCCCCCCAAGTGTGATGGCAGTGGTTTCACACACATCACGCATGTGTGTGAGCTGGGGGGCATCGGGGCCTCCTGTCGCCAGCACTTGAGCTGCCTGAGGTGACCAAGGAGCTGTCGGTGGTGGTGCCCTGACTCGTCTGTGTGGACAACCCCGTGATTAATGGAAAGCCTCACAGAAGTGCCAGTACCTCCGTGTCAGCTTCTCCGTGCTAAGAGTCCCAGCGTGTATGACCGGGCTGACGTGTGGCTCTCGGGGAAGCGTCGCCCATCCTGATGTTGTTCGGGTCCCAGTTAGGTCCATGACATTGGTGCTCAGGGTGCGGAGCGTGACCCCACCTGCACCCTGCACACCAGCATCCACAAGTGGAGCGGGAGCAGGGCAGGGGGAGATGTTCTGCAAGGGGGAGGCAGAGAAGGACACGCCTGAAGCCAGAATGTGACTCCGGGACTATCAACTCTGAGCACAGAAGAAGTCCTGAACCTCAGTCCAAGTGACAGCACGGGTCTGGAGCAGCCCATCGGGTCCTGGAGACATCGAATGCCATCACTTCATGCCTTGCTGGGAGAGATGGTGTTCCCATGGCAGGGGGGTGTCTTCAGGACACCCGCGAGGGCTGCTTCCCTTCTTGAGCATCTGGCACGGCGAGTTCCTACCCCGGGAAGAGCAAGCAGCATCCGGATGACTCTGTGAGCACGCTTTCCCCCACAGGTTCCTCGGTTCTCTCTCCTTGTATGTCTACCACACGAAACAGAACAGGAAAAAGCTCTAGAGATACGTGGAGACCACTCCTGTTTTCCCGGCTCTTCCTTGGTGTCCGCTCGCGCTCTGGACCAGTAGTGTTAGGTGCTGTGGGCCAGCCCGTGACCGCCCCGGCAAGGAGGGAGCGGGCAGAGGCCTCACAGGCCCAGGGCGAACACTCGGACATTTACTGCCTTTACACGCCGACGTTGTCAGCACGCTCCAGCCTGGCTTATCTGGAGGAGGAATGGGCCCTGGGAGCACAGCCCACCGAGGCTCCGTAGAGAACAGAATGGACTCCGTAGGCGAAGGCTGAGGTAGAAGGACGTCCAGCGGTCAGAGGAGAAGTAACGCCAGTTATCAGCTGGGACATCCAGACACGTGAAACCAGCGAGAGCAGGGGAGCCAGCCGTCCGGGGCCCCTCGGCTGCAATGGGTGGGGGCTGTGCTCCTGCAGGGGCGTTTGCTTGGGATGGGTCAGAGTGACCCCCCCGCCCCCCACGACGCAGGACGACAAGCGCACCGCCAGAAGGAGCCTGAGATCCACCCAGAGTCCTGGGCCGACCATCAGAACGGGGTCATGACTTAGCACCGGAGTGTCCGCGTTTGTGGGGACAGGCAGCAAACCTGAGAGCCTTTGTGTGAAGGCCGTCCCCAGCAATCGCCAGCCACGGCCCGCAGGAGGTTAGCTCTGGGATTCCCGTTTCCATTTTGGAGACGGGGATAATAACACCGGCCATCCAAGGTGGCCGAAGGCTCCACTCAGATGGTTCAGGTGAGACGTTTAGCAGAGGCTGATACACCGCACTTCTCAACAGTTACTGAAATCAGAAGATAAATGAGTAAAATATCCAGATAAAATTATAAAATCAGAGATACTGATTTGCCACAAGATTCTGCCTTTTGAACACTTAGCTTAAGTTGGAGAATATTTATCAAATATGTAAATCATACAAAAATTAACATGTTGCATAGTTAATCTGGTCTCGAAAAGATTGCAAGAGCTTTAAAGATTGCACGTCTTTGTGCACTAATTTCACTTTCAGCAAATTTATACTAAGAAAATAATCAGAGATGCACAAAATGATCTATGCACAGGTCCGTCATTGCAGATGAATTAGGACTGTGTAACAATTAGGGACTATCTAAATGTCCAGCAATAAGTGCTTCATTAAACAAACTTTTTAGGTCTCTAAAACAAAGTAGTATCTATTTGTGTAAACAAAATATTTAATGATACTCACAGTGTGTTATCAAGTAAACAGTAGATGGTATAACATATCAATTAAAATTATATGTGCTTGTGTTTCAAAGAGGGAGGGAAAGAACTAGAACAAGAAAAGAGAGTGGTCTAGAAGAATGTGGTGTGGGATATTGTGGGTCATAACTATCTCCTTGTTTACACTTTTCTTTATTCCTCAGGTTTCCTCTTAGAAACAGAGGGGAGCTTCTAGCATCTCAGCAGCCTCTGACAGTGACTAAAATGTAATAAGAAATGGAATATGAGGCCATGTGATAGTCTGCAATTGGGTCTAAAACGATTTAACTCTGTAAAAAAATAAAAATAAAAAAGATAAGAGAAAAAATTAATTAAGAAATTATTTTAGAGATTTTATTTTAACGTTCTGTGATCTCAATGCAAGTTATCAATGAGACTTAAATTCTCCAAAAATGTATTTTTAGAAGCCTTGTCTCTATTACTCATTTTGTATGGTGACGGCAGTTCAGAGCATTTCTAAAGAGTTGCACTGGTTCTGGTCACCATGTCCTTGGAGGAGCGCAGATAAGCTAGGCCGTGACTTGGTGAAGAAGCCTAGGTGAAGATTCTGGAAACGGGCCATAGACGCGGTGGGAATGTCTACTGAGAAGACCCGTGGAGGGTATGAAAGGTGCCTTCAGGTGTTTGAAGGCTGCCATGGCTCAGAGGGGAGACCCAGAGTTAGGGCAGCAGGATGGAGGAGGTTTGCCCAGCGGAAGACTGACCCCTGCGTGTGGACTGTCGGAATGGTGGGGCGCCCACCCACCAGGAGAAGGGGTTTGGATCCGTCGCTGGTGTTTCCACCTAAGCACTCCTCCGTCCCTGTGTCAACGAGGGCCCAGCCCTGCATCAGCTTTGCCGCCTCAAATGGCGGGGCCGTTTTGCCAATGCATCTGTTTCCCAGGCTTCCAGGCTCAGCTGGGGGCTCAGACATGTGGATACAGCCATAGGAGGGCACAGGGGTGGAAATGGTCAGCATGCTCCAGCACACACACAGGAGGCCCTGAGTGTCTAGGCTCGGTCCATGCTGGGAAGACAGAAACCAACATCCTGGGGTAAATCGTCCAAAAGGGGTTGATTGGAAATCTGTCCAGAAAAAAAAAATGTGAAGCTAATAGTAAGAAAACACATATTCTTCTCTTCCAGTTAATAAAACATGGCATGATTGTAATGATATGCTAATTTTTAAAATAATAAATAAATCAAGTGTTGATTATGTTGAAGTTGTATGATGGCATGATGGAACATT
This sequence comes from Callorhinus ursinus, assembly GCF_003265705.2. NCBI lineage: Eukaryota > Metazoa > Chordata > Mammalia > Carnivora > Otariidae > Callorhinus > Callorhinus ursinus. Next base: position 4,199,081 of record NW_027397142.1, on the reverse strand, counting down.
CTCTACTTCGCACTTGAATTTCATAACACCACCAAAAGAGAATCATTTTTTAACATACAAAAGAAATTTAGCAGCAGCATCAATTTTCCTAACAGATTTTTAAAAATTTTTATATTCAAATCATTCTCTTCCGAGTACACATCTTGCCCCCATCTTTTCAAGTTTCTTCCCTCCAGTTGTTAATTGGTTGAACTCTGCCATGTTCTCTCTTGGGAAGATTGTCAGTTTACTAATAATGTGGATGGCTCTCCTAACAACCCTTTCATGACTCGAAATCCACCCTTTGTGTCATATTTTCAGGGTCTCCTTGGAACAGATTTGCACTGTATTTGCCCATATTCTTGAGGTGTGCAACATCAGACTCTCACTGACTGATGGGCGAAGGAGCCTTTGACCCCATGCGCAGAACGGTGGAGAACAAATGTTGTAGCACGAGCCTCCTGGGTGGGTGTTTCAGGCTTCTGTCTGAAATCCTACAGCTGAAGGAGCTCAGATGCGGAGCGTGGGGGAACAAGCCATCCGAGGACACGGGGACCTGGTCCGTCTCCGGGGCTGGTGAATGCAGCATCCGGTGGGCTTCACGTGGCCCAGCTGTGTTTCCAAACTCAGATGGTGCAGGTTTTAGAAAGGTAATAACAAACCCAGGGGAGTGGAAAAGCACCCCAGAATCAAGCACATGATTACTTCTGCAGTGAAACATGAATATTCACATTAAGTGGAATAAATAGACTAAAAATAGCCTCCTGTCAGTTCAGGACAGAATTTAACACTAAATGAGCAAGAAAAATGTTTGGGGTTTGCGGTCGGATTTGGGAGGAAGCGACTGTGGATGGTACCGTGTCACATCTGGGGCCCTGAAGGTGAGAGGACCCTGTGGCTGTTCATAGAGTCGTGTAGCTGCTGGTGGAACTGGGTCCTGTGGTCCCGCCGAGCTCTGATCTCTGTGTGGACAGGGACCAGTCCGTTTGTGTCTTAACAGTGGGCACTCATGAGAGCTCTGGGGAGCGAGCCCCTAAGAAGAACCCCAAACAGAGCCACAGCTCTGGGAAATATGACCAGTGAGGGAAAAGCCCTGTGTGTGTTTATGTGAGCAGTTCAACAAATTCTGAACTCCTCTGATGTGGAAATGTTTCTTCATCTTCCGGCTTTTCCATGGGGCTTAGCATAAGATGCTGAGCTATGTTGTGGGTTATCAATAAACATTTCTGGAAAGAACCATCAGCCGCGTCTTGCTAAGTTGGGTGAGGTCCTCATCCCAGCAAAGGGAAATAGCGACCACTGACCCCCATGTGGCGAGGAATAAAATAAAACAAGAGAGAATGGAGATCAGAGGTGGTAAATCAAGAAGACTTCTCTGTTGAAAGGTTGAAAGGCTCTGTGGTCATACCCTGGTGTCCCCCTCCCAGAAAGGCTGTCATGGAGTCAGGCCCTCACTTGGCAAGAAGCGTGTGTCTGCAGCCAGGAGGTCCTCAGCTGCCTTTCCGCTGCCCCAAGGAGCACACCAGGGGGGCTGGGGAGGGCCCTTATTTGTATCATTTGTCCATGTCCATGACATAAATATACTCACCAACACTGGTTTTAAGCTACTGAAGGCTTAACCGGCTCCCTGAATTCCTGAGTATTAAGGACGAGCTCTCTCAAGCCAGCATGAGCCCTCTTCAGCACCACTGGGACGTCCCCAGAAAGTCTTCAGCTCCAGGAGGTGTTGGCTGAACCCAGAAAACACAGGTGAGGGGTCCCTGAAGCCGCCGGTCCCTCTCTTCCATTCGTGGTCGGAATGAATATGCTGATGGAATTAGCTCCACATAATGGCCCCGAGTTTTGATCTATGGTCAACCCAGAACAGTGTCTATTGAGTAAATGAATGAACGAACACCAACAATGGTGGTGACCATGCAGATTCTACCTCACGTTTTCACCGATCTTTATTCTTTAAGGAACTTACATAATTAGATCATTTGACGTCCTGACAGCTCTGTGGAATGGACAGAACCATGATTTATCATCATCATCTGCAGATGAGGAAATGGGGGCAGAAAGCTTGCACGACTTGCCTGGATTACTCAGTGAATGGACTCCGGTCAGGTGTGGGTCTCAGGGTCTGTCTCCTGGGTCTTCCCTCAACCTCCCACCAATGGACCGATCAGCCATTCCCAGCCATACATTTCACCAGAATTTTCAGCAACATTTAACCATTTACTTCTAAAACAAGTACTTTCTCACCTACTCCCAATCGAGGGAGTCATCATGCCTGTGACTTTCCTGAAACAGAGAAGTGTGGCCTTGGGGACCCTCCGCACACAACTGGGGGTCTGTCTTTCACAAGACGTTTCAGATCCAAAATTCTTCCATCCCCTCCCCACTAACTGACCCGACATTGGGAACTGGGTTGAGCACCTCACTCATGTTCTCTGACCACACCACACATGGGAAGCCCCAGGAGGGGGTGGCTCAGCCTGCCCAACGTAGGAACCCCCTCATCCCTGCCCCACATAAACACGTGCGGGCCCGCGCGCCAGCTCTGGGCTTCCCCCAAACACTGTCGCTTACTCACAGGGTCCCGGCACCACAAAGCTGGGAGTGCAGAGGCAGCTGGCTTCGGTGTGTTGGGCAGAAGACTGGAAACTTGAAACATTTGCTTTCAGGGTCATTTTGGAAGTTGCAAATTCTTTTTTGACTACTGAACAATCGACCAAAATCCGCACTGGGACAAGTTGTAAAATCGAATCTTCCTCTTCTGGGACAGTCTTGAGTCGGTGGGTATTTCGCAGGTGCTCGCAGCGGAGACCGGCGATGATCGTGCAGGGTCCCACTCCCAAGGAGCTGCCAGCCTGGCAGCAGCAATGCACACAAAGCCTATAACGACAGACAACCTCCTCCCGGGGGAGTGGCTCCAGGACGAAGGGCAGCTGCTAGCCTACTCTGTCCTTAATGCTCTGAGTTCAGAGAGAGAAGTCAGTCGGACCCGAGAGCTCTTATCTGCCCCAGTGGGAGAAGTGGGCTACAGGCCGTGCTCCCAGTGGGTGAGCACTTGGCTCTGGGTCTGTGCCAACCCGGGTTCAAATCCTGGCTCTTCTTCCATCAGCTTGGCGGGTTACCCTCTCTCAGTCTGCTTTTTGTGATGAGAATAGAATCAACCCAACAAGAGGTTGTAAGGTTTCTGTAAGTTCGGGCATATTTTATTATTTCTGAAGGCAGGTCTTGGTCAAAAAAACTGAATCCAGATGGGCAGAATGACTAGTGGAAAGCCACGTGAGGTTCCAGATGCTTGACTGTGTTCAGGGGCCAGATCATTAAAGCACCACGGAAGAAAAAATACAGTTGGGCAAGGGCTGGGCCTGACCATGGGGGCCCTCGCTGCCTGGTTCCGGAGCTCTTTTCTTCCTGTGAAAGAGTTTCAAACAGAAAGCATCAGTACCATGAATTGGGCAGTTCACCCCGGCCTAACACGCACGGGCTCTGCAGTGTAGTCGGGATCTGAGACTATCATTCACGCATTGCTAGCATGCACCAGGGTAGATGCTCATCACTGGTTCCTTTTTCTTACGACGTGTAATTCAGTTGTCCCACCTGTGCAGTGTAGTAATAAGACTCTATGGTAAAGCTCTGTGTTTACCGTGGCATCTTGTTTCTTTATAATGGGCACCCGCCCTCACCCATGAAAATCTGGAAAGCACTCGTGTGTGCGTTTTCTCTCCTGACGGTCAGTTACATAGAGATGTAACTCTGCTAATGCGGGGTTCAGAGGCCATGATGTAGTTCTTAGGGAGCAGGTTTCAGAAGCAAACGGCCGGGACTCAAAGCCCTCTCCTATCTCTTACCAGCTGTGGGGTCAGCTCGGGCAAGTCAGGGGACGGTTCCCAGCGTCTGTATCCTTCTCTGTATGGTGAGGGTCGTGACACGCCTACCCGGGGCTGTGGTAAAGCAGCTGACACGGGCCAGACCCACAGCCCTGCCTTGGTTGTTACTACAGTTGTTACCAGCATCATCAGAAGTTTTGGCCGGCCAGGCGAGGGGACCAACTTCTCAAATTGTTACTGTCCATAATGTGGCAGAAAAATACAGAACAAGCCCAGTTTGATCAGGGCTGAAATCAATCATTTGGGATTATTAACAAGGGCTGAATCATTAATGATTTTTTAATTGTCATTTTAATACACTCAGGGCTAGTGTGTAAATCCAGACTGAATTAAGGAGAGGTTTTGGTGTGGTAGAGACTCATACTAAAATGCGAAGACTCACGGGCAAAGTGGTAGAACCCCAAATCCTTCTGTACCTAGTCCACTAATTAAATGCCACTTCCCCCAGCTCACGTCTCACAAGCTTTTTCCTGGGAAATAGGAGGTCTTTCCAGTGGATTTTCAATAAAATGTTTGGCGTCTGTGACAAAGGGTGCATATGATGTAAATTTTAGACACATTGCCTCTGTATCTTGTATCTGTAAATGGAGAATTATGATGGAAACGCTTGGATCAATGAAGGGATGTCCATGCATAGTACTGCCACTGTGCTCACACAGAGGGTATTTAAAGCAACAGGTCTGAAGTTCAAGCAAACGTGCAGATTTAGATACCCAACTGTGAAAGTTACATGCACACACCAAACCCCAGTGCCCGGGGCCCCGGGTCTGCCAGCCGCCGAGTGGCAGTGGGTGTCCAAGTGGGTTCACACTGACTTCCATTCGCCTTTCACGATTTGGTTGTTTGTTAAAGATTGGGGGGGGGATAATTCTTATTTATTAGTGATTTGGTTTGGTTGTTAATAACAGCCATAATCATTGAGGAGTGGTTTTTCTTTGTTTTGTGAGTATAGTTAGTCCTAGTCTGAAATAAGAGCAAAATATGACATTACTATTATTATTATTATTATTTTGGCATTCAAAAATGGAAGTATTTTGTGGATCTGTTAAGATTTCTTGATCTTATTCAGGTAAACACTACCTGTAGCTATGTGAGTGAGTCAGACTTAGTTCAGGCCCCTCCTACCAGGAGTTCAATTGTGGAGTCAGAATTCAAATTTCTGAGAGAGAGCCGTTTTTTTACTGACATTTTGGATGTTAGAGATTCCCTAATATTAAATGCTATTAATTCAGCACCCAACTGATCATTTTGCTTCTTGGTAAATGTTAGGTCATTAATGAAAAGGAGTTGAAGCATCTGAGGTTTTAGGTAAATACTGTAATTTATTCAATTTAATAGTCTAAGTCCTGAGATGATCTTATGAACATGGGTCATCTGGCCCCAGTCCTCGTCTGCTTCTGTGTCTGGCAAAGGGCATGGGGAGCCGGCCCCTGATTTTCCAGAGATGCAGACGGCAGCGCTTCCCAGAGGGAGGAGGGAGACCCCAGGCGTAGCGCCCTGGGAAACACTCTGGTTATTCATGAGTTAACTGGCAGACCCCATAAATAAATGATGGCTGCGTTTTCAGAGCACTTTGAGAAGAACAAGGATGGCGGAAAATATCACGAGGCTGTCAGATCACATTAAAGCCCGACGACTCGCCATACTCTGTGGGGAAAACTGACAAACAACACTTTTTGCCGTGTATTAAAACATATTTTACTAACTGGCTGGTTGGAAAAGAAATTCACCCACAACTGTTTTCTTGCTCTGAAGCAGTGATCTCCCCAAGCTCGTTCTTCATAACGCCATGAATGGTTCGGCCAGGGACATATTTCACGGACATAAATATCATCCATTAGGGCCTTTAAAAGTGAAGATAATATCATTTTTAATGTGGATTCCATTATGGAGAAAGCTGTGCAGGATGGGGAGCTCTGCCTCAGCACCATCTGCCCGTCTTGGCGAGATCCTCCTCACCACTCGTCATGCGGGCGTCCCCACCCCCGCCCCCCGGAGCCGTAACCTTCAGGTCCCTCGCCGTGGAAGCCAGGGTATGTGTTTGGGCAATTGCACTAAGGAAGTGATTTAGGACATTACAGGCCAAGAAAAGGAGGAAAAAAATCAATATCCATCACTATCAGATGGAGGTCTTGTCACCATGGCTGTGAACTAGAACCACCCTTCCCTTGTCTTCCTACATCTCTATTGTGAATCCTACAGGAAATCAACCCCTTCCCCTACACCTACTGTGCACAATGGGCCAAAGTCAGCTGAGCCTCTGTAGAACCAGGGCCCCGAGAACGGCACTGTTTCCCCAGCTCCGTGTGAACCTCCCCATCGTCTTTCCTGCCTGCGTCTGACCATTTATTCACCCACAAATGGCACTGATATTACCAAGCACCTACTGTGTGCCAGGCATTGTGCTCCGATGCTCACTTCTCATTACCTACACCGGAACTTTCAGGTAATACACTGTACTCTTTCCCAGCTATTTCCTTCTGCAGGTATAAGGCCTCATATGGCGGGGTCATGTTTTATAATTTTCAATGAATCTGACATGGTTTACAATCCATTCAACTGAATCTTCCACTCATTCAACAATATTTATTGTGTCTCACTCTCTAAAACCTTTTCTGTAGGAAAAATCCGACTGCAGACCATGGTCTCTTGCAAATTGAAATGTTGCGTCAGGTCCTGGCTGGATACAGGAGGCAACAGCTTTTATAAACAATGAAATTATTTAGACCAGCATGCTCTGAGGGACACGGAAGGTCTGGGCAGGAAGGGGTCATGGCCAAGAACTCAGTTCCTGATGAGGACAAAAGTGGATGCCGTGAGAAGGGTCTGAAGAGTGGACAGGTACCAGAGTCCTTAAATGGGTTGGGTGCAGGCAGCGCATCTGCCTCCTATCTCTTGGCTGGAACAGCAATGCCCTGGGGCATGGGATACAGTAGCAGGACTCAAGATCCCAGATCAGGGATCCCAGGAAATTCAGAGCCAGACCTGGAGTCTGGGTGAAAGTATAGAAAATTTCCCCAAACCTTGGGCAACAGGATCCAGAAACCTGGCACTAGAAGGGTCATGTGGTGGCCACGTGGATGGGCAGGTAAGCGGGCAAACCTTCACATCTCTTTTATGTTCTTCCTCCTTGTGGTATTCTCTCCCTATTTTCCAGCCATGGAAGACAGAAGTGTTGAGTCCAAAAAAACCAAGATAGCAATCTGCTTCAGAGACTTTGTTTTTGCCTCTGATCTTGGCCTTTCTCCAAAGATAAGGAAGAGAAGTTGCCTAAAAGCAATTCGCACTGAAGGACCAGCCAAGACCCAGAGAATCATGTCTGGTAACTTTTGGTTCCAGGCTCACCTCTTTGCCACTGCCCCAGAGAGAGTAAAGCACCCGTGCCTGGAGGGATGAGTTTGGGATCTGGAAGTCATCTGTTTATAGTTCTGGGACCTAGGAAGGTGTTGATGATCCTCCTGGGGCTCTTTTCATGGTCCACCGAGAGAGGACTTTGCTGAAAGCAAATGACAATCTTGGACCGAAAAGCTATCCCCTGGAAACTTCTGGGCCGTCCCGGGTAACCTGCCTTCCTGGTGTCTCCTGCACAGCCAAGAATTAAGGCCACCATGAACTCCATGCACCAGCCAAGCTCAATTCCAGGATTAAAGAGCCATTCCTCAGGCGCTCTGCATCCCTCCCTCCCTCTCTCTCCCTGAAGAATCCTGAGGCCATTGCTTCTCGGTCAGCAGGGTGGTCCTACGTGTTAGATTATGTTCTGTTCTGCAGGCCATACGCATGGAGTCTGACTGACTTCGCCTGAGCTGCCAGTCCCCAGGAGCGGCGGGGGCCAGGGCCACCCCCAGGGATCTCTGCAGCGGGAGTCCAGGGGACTTCTCTCTGGGTGGTGCCAGCAGGTGTCTCAGCATGGTCTTCTGTCGGCCTGTGCTCAACTCAAGTTCTTGAGAGAGAGGCCCACTGTCCAGTTTCCATCCTGTGTTCACCCAACAGACAGAGCATTTGGCTGGGATTTAAGACTCAGTGGTGCACCGGTCAGCAGCACACGCCTGCTCCACGGCCAGGATGTAGGGCAGCCAGGAAGTGTTGCTGGCTGACCGAAGCAGGGACCGGCCGTGGGGTCCTGCTCATGGCTGCCTAGCACGATGCCACTCTCCTTTGTGCTGATGCCCCTGACAAGACGCAGTTCTCGTGCTTAGCGCTGCCAGTGCACTCAAGGGCACTCTGTCATCGTTCTAGCACAGCTCTGCCCCCATGGACGGCAAATCTTCCCAACATCAATACACACTGAATTTTTTAGTAGTACACAGGAAGAGGAAAGAGAAAGTGCTTTTTAAATAATATGAAATAGCAGGGCAGGTAAGACAGAACCAAGAAGCCTATTGCCATCACCAGCGGCCGGGCTGGAGCGGGCACGCGGTCCATCCATCCCTCGCCCGTTTTTCTGTGCACCGCCCCCTGGTTGGGCACCGTGCTTGGCAGGGTGGCCCGCGCACTGATCCCGCAGGGTCCGGGTCTTGGCTCCTTCTGTATAGGGCTGTGGTGCTTTCCCACCACCTTTCCCACTGGATGTGTTAACATGAGGGGGCACTTTGGGGCTCCCCTATTCCACCCAGGCCCCTCACTTCCACTCAGAGGCAGAAATACGACCTGTCCTTTATCCTCAGGAATGAAATCCCCCCTGTTAGCCTTTGCTTACCTCAGTGGATCTAGGGGCAGATTGAGCTTTGAGGTCAGGGCAGGGGGATCCTGGACCCTGGAGGAAACCCACCTCCTGAACAGTAAGCAGTCTGGACTTCAGAGCTCACAACTGCAGGGGCAGGAAGCACATTTCTGAGGTTTCTCCAGGGGATTTCATCCCGAGAGAGTCATCGCCTCTTGTGTCCCCAGGAGCAGGCTAGCGGGAGGTGCTGGAAGGAGAGCAGCCTCTGTGGGAGAGCCTCCGTCGATGGGGATGGGTGGTGGCCACTGAGTCACAGTCTTCTTTCAGATAAATCCAGCTCCACGGCTTTTGTGAAGTCGTGTTACTAAGGAAAGGCCTGCGGTGTTGGAGGGCCTGGGTGTCTCTGGACATAAACGGGTAATTCTCTTGCCCGAGGCAGTCACGGGAAAGAACCTAGGGCGGCTTGGATCCAGAGGCGACTTTCCCCATGGAGGCCCTGGGGGGATCATCCCAAGTGGGAGCCGCTGCCTGGCCTCAGCCACCAGGCAGAGAGGTCGGGGCCATCAGAAGGGCTGCAGGGAGATGAGGGTCCGCTCCACCTTGTAAAGCAGAGTCTGAGTCCGGTGAACCATGGGACCTGAGTGTCGGTGGGGACCCTTGCCCTGGGGGCACACATGGAAGAGAGTGGGGATGGCAGATGCTCACGCCCCGAGGAGCCCAGCGGGCTAGCCTGGGACAGAACTATAGGACTGGGGAAGTCTTGCCGTTGGGGTGTTCACCCTATCCTGAGGGACTCCTCATACCCCCTTTCACAGTTACCTTTGTGTGAGAAAGCGCCAGGTGCCATCCATCTGTCCTCCCATCACGCAGACTGTTTGCTAGTAAGCTCCTCTCATTGGGGAACAGAATATCCCCAGTTAAAGAAATTTCAACTACTCCTGCCCGGTAGAAGTATCTAGAAGCAAGGGTGACCTTAGATGCTATAGGCAGTCCCTAATTTGCCTTCGCCATTCTACCTTCTACCTGTTTGGCTGTTATTCTAATGTGTGTCTGTATGGTTGGCCAAAGTAGAGGCTCGTTTTGGGGGCAGTGAGTGAGGCTCGAGTCCGAGGTGGTGAGTGGGGGACGTATGTTTAATCCTTCCTCAGACAGGACAGCGAGCCTCTCAAAAAACAAGCCTCATCCTGAATGCTGTGCCTTCCAGTCCTCTTGCACATCCTTTGTGCTCTCCATATTTGCCTCAATTCCAGTGGCCTTGCATTTAGGAACTAAGTGCGGAGAAAAAATTAAGACTATCTAACAAGTTGCACTGACATTGAGCGTTTAAGCAACGAAAGCTCTTCTAGGAAGGACAACAGTTAAGTTTAGAACCGAATTATCTCAGCTGCCCTCCTGGAGGGAGGCGCCGTCCGCAACACCCCGTCTCCCTGTTGATATGGAACTGACTTGTCCGACAGCACAGACGCCCGGACCAGAGAATCTTTAATGTAAAGAGGAAAGAGGAAAGAAGTGGCGTAATTACTGCCCCTCGGAAGTTTTAAGTATCACTTAATTGTCCTTTGAGCTAGAACAGCGAACCAAACTGGCTCCACGCTACTCTTCATCCTCCCGAGCAATTTAAACCCTTTATTAGAGCCTCAGGAAATCACTTTTCAACTGCCCTCTTTATTCCTTCCAGGATTTATGTGGCTTTTTATTAGTTTTAATTCGTATGGAATTCTGAAACTTTGAAGCAACCGAAACATGTTCTAGGTGTGTTGGAAACAGAGGAGCTGGGAATGTGAGGCCAGGGGTTGCCCAGGGCAGGGGGGCTGCAGACCAGAGGCTCAGCGGCCGGGACACCAGCTGAGGGGCCAGAAAGGCCATCCTAGGATCAGGGGCCCCGCTCGGAAGTGCAAGGCAAAGATTGTTGGCAAGAGAAGAAGGTAATCTGAATGGGCAGACCAGGCGGTTCACACACAGGACTCCGTCCCTGGGAAGCCCACTCAGGCTTGACTTCCACGCGGATCGAGGGCTCTTTACAAAGACGTGGGCTGCCCTGGCACTTCTGAGGGCAGGTCTGTGGGGCAGACGGGCTGCTCAGCGCTCCCTGACAGGCCTGTGCTTTTATTTGCATGTGCGTGTTTGTGGTGCCGTCCCTGGGAGAACCGAGGCGCGGTGCTCTTCCTTCCGCTTTGGGTCTGGGGCTCGGGGGCAGGGTGCCGCAACGGTCAGTGTGGGCCTCGCAGTGGGAGGACAGCACAGGCCGGCTCGCTGGCCCAGTCTAGCCAGGGTACCAGGTCCCCTCTAGTCCTTCTCCTTCTGCCCGTGGAGATGTTTCTGTAGACGGAGGATTTGAAAAAATACCTGTCAGTTCACTCCTGAAAAACCCACTGTCCCGAGCTCTCCGGGGAGATCCACGCGGATGTGGGTCAGGATGGGCTTTGAGGTCGGGACCGGCGGGGAGGCGAAGCTGAGATGAATTTTGGCAACACTGGCCCAGCTGGGAAGCGGAGTCAGGAGCCTCTGAATCGATCTGGTCTGTGTGATGCGATGATGCTCCCCAGAGAGACCAGGTCGGTTCTGGTGTGGGGGTGCCTCCTCAGGGGGCAGACTCTACACCGGCAACGCCTCTTCCGCGGTGAACGCACTTCCCCCAGGCCTCCCGACACTGCCTTATGGGCCCATGGACAAGACAAGCCCCAGGGGTCCCGGGTGTGGCCGAAGCTCCGGGAAGCTGGCCGCCTCTTCCAGCGCCCACCTGACCTGCAAGCAAGGCAAAGCACATCCAACCAACGGGACAGAGCATGCAACCCTCCACCGTGGCTAGAAGGCACCCCTGCTTGTCTGCGTTTCACTTTTCGCCCTGCTAGATTTTGCAGCTTTGAGGCTAGGGCGTCGCTCTTTATTTTCCATGCAGAGGCGGCATGGTGCTGTTGCTGGCGAGCAAGGAGAGCGCCGGAAGCCGCTCCCCCACCCCCAGCCTCCCGGAACCCTCCCGCCCCGGGCACCTTCCTGCCTGCTCACGAACTCAGACACACTTCTGCAGGCCTGACCTCTAAACACCACGCTTCGGAAGGGTAACTTCCCACAGCTCACCATGTCAGTCTCAGGCGCTAAGTAAAGCTTTCAATCCCAGGGATCAACAGGTAGACAAACTAAGTAGCATCTTACAGAGCACGGGGTGAAGACGCATCCCTGTTCCCTTTCATCTCTGGGGGAGAACTGATGCTATGCTTTCCCATTCCTGAGAACCGGACAGCAGAGCTGGGGCGCTGGATGTTCACAGGGGAAAAGAGAAACAATTACAGACTGAAATAATCCCAGTAAACAATTATTTGATAAAATTATGAATATACACAGATTTTCAACTCACATAGCCTAAGGTTATTAAAGTGCAGGAATTTTGAATAGTAAAACAGACAATGGAAGATATTCAGAAGTTCAGATAAATAAAAACAATCATTTTCCTTTGCAGTGGCAAATAGTTCAGTAAATATATGGGAACAGTGAGACACTCCCATGAAAAACGTTAATTAAGTAAATTCTGTTCAGCGGAGGGAGGCCAAAAATGAACAGAAGCAAGCCTGCGACTCAGTAGTGCTTCCAGCTCTTTGAAGACAAATCGCATCGTCAGGCGGGGTGGACGCGTTGGCCACGCGTGGCGGCCCTGCTTGGATGGTCCCGGTCCCCCTGACTGCAGAGATGCACCGAGAGGGAGAGGAAATCAGGGAAATGCCTGGGCAGGGGGTGCTCTGAGCAGGTGGGGCGCCTGGTCCTGAAGAGCGTGTGGAGCTCGGTGGGTTGCCCTCTGATGTCTATGAAGCACCACCAGAAAGTGTGCCCCTAACCTTTCCTTGTTTACAAAGCACGATGCCCGCGGAAGGAAAGATGTAATTCCTTCTTACTGTGACCTTTCTTCTGACTGTTCTTTTTTCCACTTGGAAGCCGGTCTTCTCTTTCTTGACAACTCTGCCGTAGGGATGCTTCCCCATCGAGAGCCTGACCCTGAGCTCGGAGCCCTCCTCTCAGACTTGGGTCTGATTTGCTGTTTTGGGCTAAGGCAGGAAGCGAAGGTGCCGGTGACCAAGTCATTGCTCTGTATTTTTTTCTTGCCCTTATGGAGACTCAGTGTCTTCCTGCAGGGGGTGTGCTGATGGGTCAGTGGGACAAGGGCACTGGGGCTCCGCGCACACTGGGTCACGTCTCCTCAGAGAGGCTGGGCCTGGCAGGTGCTTCTAAAACATCTACAGGAGCCGCTTGTCCCCACTAAGAGCCCCATGTGCCATCCAAGGTGAGGGGTCTGCCACTCACGAGGGCCCTCTATATACTCCCCAGCACCTCTCCATCTGTAACTCCAGCTCTTGCTGGGAATAATCGAAGAACTCTGCTGTTGTCAGACGTTAATGATGAGGCTGGGGCTGATGAGTAGATGCATGCAGTCAGTCATTAAAGACTATTTGTCGACTCCCTGCACAACGAGATCACTTGATTATCTTCGAAGCATCCAGTGTGTACTGGAGCTGGCCTGGACAGCTCACGCGGCCCCACGGTTAAGTATCTGGGACTGTTTACACCGCAGAAGTGGGAAAATATTACAAATCAGGGCACCCCCCCGCCCCCCGGCCCCAGAGAACCGGTTCACCCGCATGGCACTGTCTGCACCGCTGACGGAATCAAGGTGTGCTTTGGAACTCAGCTCCCACTGAATCTGTTACTCCTGACTCTGGAGGTGAGGGCTGTGAGGTTTTGAAGGGCATGATTTAATCTCTGCAACATCCATGTAAAAACAAGTTGTGTAATAACAGGCCTCTCGTTTATTTCTTAAATATCAGCATCTCTTTAAGCCAGCTTCCTGAAGGTGTTAACTTCAGGATGAAAGGTGAGAAAAAAAGTACAGCCTTTCATCTTTGCATTTCAAGAGGCCCTGCATTCCCACCGTGAATTAATATGCTCGTGTTTATTTTTGCTCTTTGGCCTCAAATGGATAACAAACATTTTCTGGGGACCATCCAGCGGAGAGGGAATTAGTGCACTGTTTGTTTTACAATCAGGTAGCACTCGAGGACCCGTGGATGCAGTGTTGGACGTTCTTTGAGAATTCTTGGGGTTCATTAACACCCTCTAACTTTGTTAATGAGATCGAGTTAATTAAAGCAAAATAATTCTGATCCTTCTCCCCAAATTATCCGGATATTCAAACGGATGCATTATTTTCAACTAAAGTATCTAGATTTGCTTCAGCTGTGCCCACGTCATTTCTCTCGTTAAGACCTGGTTTGCATCGTTTGTCCTTTTTGCCTCTTCTATATAATTTTCTGGGTTAACTTCCCACAACACAAAAGCAGGAGTTGTTCTTGGTCCCCAGAGACTTGCTGTCTTGTTTCTGACTCCTCTGGAAAGTCTGAGGTAATCCTCCTTATAACAATTTTAGGTTGGTTAAAGGGAAAACCACCATTTTCTATTTATAACTCCACCGCTCACCAGCGTATTAAGATACGCCGGAGCAAATCATTGTCACCGTGGCACCAGCCGCAGTGCCAGACCAGGGGCCCTGCCCCCAGCTGGCTCGAGTCGCCCCTCAGATTGCGGGACAGCAAGGTAGTGCCTGCACACCCACCCAGACCCACAGCCCGCCGTCCTGGGCTTCTCAGACAAGCGTGCTGGGAAGGCGGTGCCTGTAATTTACTTTGCCTTTCATGTACTCTTCGGATACATTGCTGGTAGGAAAATTAATCCATGAGGTCACTGGACACCCTGCAGCTCCTGAAGTAGGACCCCAAGGAGGCACCCATGAGCTGCAGCCGTCAGAGACGAAGCCAGAGAGCTGGAAAGAAGGACCTGCTCTGCTCACTTACTTTGTAACAGCCTGGAAAGTGGGGTCCCAGCAGGGAGACGGAACCCCCTGTCACCACCAAGAGGCAGAGGGCAAGAGTCATAACACCGAGGTTGACTCACCCACCTGTAGACAAGTCCTAACAGGTGGCTTCAGAACAACATGACATCAAATGATGCAGAGGTGTTTTTTCCTCTTTCCTCCAGCAAAGGGAGACGCAATAATAGAATGGCAGCTATCGGCCCAAAGAGAGTCATTTGGGGCAGCACGTGTGCGGTGTGTGGGGACCTGAGCTGTAGGAAAAGGGAGCGGCTGAAGCGGGCTGTCTGCCACGTGCATGGGCGCCGTGGAAGGAGCCGTCACCGTGGCCCAGGACGGTCGGTTGGCCGTGTGACACCACTCAGGTTTATAATCACTTGACGTCATTGTAGGATTCAGTGGGTTATCTGCCTGCCACCAAAACAGATTAAAAATACCCTCCAAGGACACCCATCCCCTGCCATCCCCCCAGGAGGGGAGAGGAAGGAGAGTGACAGCACCCCCCCCGCAGAGCGCACAGAAGCCCACACGCACAGACTTCGCTTAAAACGGATGCCCCAGAGTCTGTAGTACGAACAGGGGCCATGACGCAAAACGTCAGGAGCCTCTCTCCTGGAATGGGGCGAGCACTTTATAAAGTGCCCAGTCTCCTTTGCGGGTGACTTAGTTAGAGATGAAACCCTGTGATGTTTCTTCTTTCTCGCACTGCACTTTCTGAAACAGTGGTTCTTGACTTCCATCTGCAGTGAAGCTACTGGCCGAGCTCGTTGGAACTAGGTGCTTAGGGCACGTTGTTGGAGAAGATGGCTCACAAGGCGGCCCAGGCAGCTGCGTTTTCACAAGGGCTTGTGGTGAGTCTCACGCTGGCGGTTAGAGGCCACACGTGGAGGAACACAGCTCTGGAACACAGGAGTCCGAGTGGATATGATGGGGACATGTCGCAGGCTAGGCTGCCTGGAGGCCAGGCCTGCAGTGGACATGGCTGGGCAGGGCGTTGAGGAGGGCGTGTGCGGGGCCCATGGGGAGCAGGGTTGGGCCAAGGAAGGCCGGGAGCCCACGGCCAGCCCTGGAGCCCCGGGGGTTGGGTGTCCAGGCTGAGTGAGGGATGTGGCCGTTGATCAGTCTCTGGTTATGAACAGTCCCTGGAGGGAGGTGTGAGCTTAAGCAAAGTGGTCTCACGGAGGCCATTCCTGACGAGCTGACAGTGGGGGCTGTCTTCAGGTGGCACTCCCAAAAGCTAGGGGCCCAGGACATCACTCCTGGGGGGCAGGTCTGGGTGGCACACTCAGCACCCCTCACATCAATCAGGGAGCAGTTTGAAGGCACGCCTGAACACACTTCGTGCCCTCCTGGGGCCTCCGTCCTTCAGCTTCCTTTAGACCCATATTTTCTTCATTTAAAATACAACCTCCCACTTTCCTCCCCAGGCCCCCTCTGTCCCCTCTTCCTCTCTTGATCAACTGCAAACCAGTGTCCTTGTGTCTCCTGTGATGTCCTCCAGGCACAAGTGATGTGTAAATTACTTATTACATGTATCACGTTAGTTTGTTCGTTTGTCCCCAGTGTGGTCCTGTTTTCTGCAGCAAAGGTCTCACAGTCATTCAGGTCCAGACCCGAGCTCTGTTTTAGGAAATGGCAGTCTGGTCCCTTTAAGAATAGGCCAAGTGCAGATGTTTCTGGAAAAGCCGTAGGATGTGAGCTGACCTGGGCACGTTCCCGTCGAGGTGAGCAGAAGGTGAAGTGGGGACCTTGTGAGTGCATCTCTGACTCGTTGTAGTCCTGGGAGACTGAGTTGGCACCTGGGCTTGATGAGTCACCTTATGGTAAATCCAGCTTGAGTCACCGACAGAAATAACGAAATGAGGCATATGTGGATTCAATTAAGCATAGGGAACCCTGATGGGCACACACAGGAGAGGCTGAGAGCTAATAAATCAGGCATGCCAACAAGGAAAACACAAGCTAAGGGCAGATTAGAGAGAGGAATTTGTGTTAGAAAAGAACGCTTCTCATGGTGGGTTCTCCCGCGGCACACACCACAGACCTCCCTGGTGCCGTCCAGCATCACTTTATGCAGCCCCTGGCTCCGTCAGCTTGCGTGGCGAGGGCCCCGCGCCAGGACCGGAAACACAGGAGAAGGAAAGGTGGACCCCGCATCTCAGACCTCAAAGGAGCGGTTATCGTGACCATGTTTGTTCTGTGGATGAGGTAACAAGGGCACCGAGAGTTTAGGTGATTTCCTGTCACACCCTTCCCTCACGACAGGACCAAGACAGATGTCGTGATTCCTGGTGCGGTGCCCCCATAGCGGAGGCAGGAAATTCAACCTACCTCGAGTTGTGCGTGAGACATGATTTCCTGTGGCCACAGTAAACCTGGGTCCAAGTCAGGTTCTTACAGGACAGAGTATGTAAGTAACTTAGTTCTTACAATGCTGATACGGCACATAGCATTTGCAATCTTGTAGTATTATTTCCCTTTTATAAATGTGTCCTAAATCCTCAACTATATCCTGAGTCTGAAGGGGTGGAAGGGGCATGTTTGACCTTTCCCACATCAGCACCTATATGGAATGGGTGCTCAGGGAAGGTGTCATCTCAAACAGAGTTAACCTATCTTGATAATCAGTTTGCACACAGCCTGTGACAAAGCGATGTTGCTCGAGGTGATCACAGCCGTGGAGAAATGGTCGGCCATCACCAGGGCTCAACCAGAATGTATCATTTGAAAGGCCAGTGGTCTTCACAGGTGACTGTGAAAATGCACATATTTTCACCAGGGTGAGATGAAAAGAAACAACAAGAAAAGAGAATGTGGGGGTGTGTGTGCACGTGTATGCATGCTCACTTGCATGTGGGTGCATGTGCACGGGTGTGTGTGGGCTCACACGGGTGTGTGCATGTGTGCACATGTGCATGTGGGTGTGTGCACGTGTGTGTATGGGTGTGCACAGCATGTACAGGGGCACACATGGGTGTGTGCATGTGTGCGTGGGTGTGTGCACATGTATATGGGGGTGTGCACGTGTATACGGGGTATGTGCAGGTGTGTGCACGTATGTGTGCGTGCACGTGTATGGGAATGCATGTGCATGGGTGTGTGCGGGTGTACATGGGTGCATGTGCGTGTGTGTGCACGTGTGTGTATGGGCCATGCACGGTGTGTACAGGGGCACACGTGGGTGTGTACATGTGCATGGGTGTGTGCACGGGGGCATGCACAGGTGTATGGGTACATGTGCACATGTGTGCATACTGGTGTGTGTACATGTGTGTGTGCACGCACACGTGTGTGCAGGGATGGCCTGCCTTTCCTGTGACTTCCGAAATGCCCTTAAATGCAAACTTCACAAGTTCCACACTCACAAAGTTATGGTCACACTCACAATGCTTCAAAATCTTTCTGATTTTCTCTTTCACTGTTCCCAACCCCATGTTGCATGTTGGCTATGAGATAACAGGAAAGGTTAAGTTTGCAGTGGCCCCTAAGTGCAGAGAGCCAAGACTTCCATGCCAAAGTAACAAGACTAATACCTTTTTGACAGAATTTAATAATATGGTTTTATAATATTTAATTTTGTTCAGAAAATATCTCTCAGTAGGAAGCCTTTTTTCCTTTACTTACCTAAACATTATTACTTTAAAACAATTTCCTGGCACAAAGAATTTATTATGTAGACTTGTGATCTGATTCTTACAGACCTTTGGGGGAGGGATGGATTAACTTCAAGTTAATTTGGACATTCAACCAATTTTGACAAGCCGAGTCGTCAGCCTACTGCAAATAAGGGTAGTTACATCTGGACTTATCTTATTTTAAGGGCAGTTGACAGAGAGAAACTTCGCTTTTGCCTCAGATAACAAGAGGTCTTTCCATTTCTTGCCCTGAAGTTGGACACAATTAGTCACGTTAATTTGTCCCCCTGTGGGTTTCCAAATATGGTTGTCAGCAACAGACTCGCTACGTGACAGCACTTTTACTAAATGACCTAATTAGTCTCTTTAACGCCCCAAACAGTGATTTACCATCCATTAGGAAATTCCTAGTGGAGTCTTCTTGCTAATATCTTGGTGGTAAAACCAGAGAAAATAAGTTGGTTCTGTGGAGAGTATTCTTACAAGGCTGGAGTTGACGATGCACAAAGAGAAAAGAGGGAAGGAATTCAGCTTTCCCCAAATGGGGATATTAGCAGATCAAATAGCCTTTTATCAGTATTGAAAGGTAATTTCTTTAGAATTCTCTAGACAGACTGTCCTTAGGACCATTACACTGCTGGGAAGAAATCCCAGAGTCTCAACGGCAAGGGCCTCCCCCCGCCCCCCGCAGCACCTCACAGCCCCCCAGTGGCTCTCTGCTCGGGAACTCCTGGTAGCCCCCTCCCTGAAATGGACTGGGAGCTGCGGGGGGACCCCGGGCTGAAACTCGGCTGGGCTGGCCCTTGCTGGATCTGATCCTCGGGTGAGACCCACACCTGACATTCCTCCCCCTGCGATCTTTCCTCCCAAAGTACTTGTCAAAATACAGCCACAGTGGAAAGGCCCAGATATGGCTGCTGGGAGCAGAGGTCAGAGCTGGGAAGGAGAGGTAAGAGAGAGGCCAGTAGGGTTCTCGGGAGCAAGACACCCCCACACATCTAGAAAAGGCGTTCTAGGGTGGTTAACTGTCCTTGAAAGTTAGCTTTCTGTGAACTGCTCTTCCTAGGGTCCAGGCACTACACTAAAGCTTTGCATGCATTTTCTCGTTCAGCCTCAGAACCCCTCCGTGAATTAGATCCTATCAGACCCACATTTAACAGGAGGGGCCATCGGAACTGATCACAAAGCAGTAAGTGACAGGACCAGCTTTCATCCCAAGAATAAAATAAATATGGAAATGAAATGAATGAATGCACGCAGCAATCTCTATATTGAAACTCCAGGCTTCTGAGGGGTTCCCTGCAACATGGGGTGGTGGACGCAGTGATGCATCCCCCAGACCCCCTCATGAGGGGTATATGCCCTCTCCTGTGGGCAGGAGGCTGGGCCCCAAAAGCTCATGCTCCGCATGAAGTGTCCTCAGCTGGAAGAGCTGCCTAGCTCAAGGCCGGGACCCCTTCCTGGTGGTGCCCCACAGTGGCTGATGGGTTGATCAGGGGCGTGAAGGCCCAACCCCCCACCAGGGTTGGGGTAGCTCTGCAGCTCATCCTAACTCGGGGTTCTCTGAGGACCCGCTGAAGCCCCTGTCTGCAGTGACTCCACAGGTCACCTGCTCTCTGCCCTTTCTGCTCCCCACAGACCTGCACACAGGTCCCCGTCTCATAGCCTATTGCCGGAGAACCTGATATTACAGTTGATATGAGGGGTGGTCATGGGCACAGACTCAGAAATGGGATTTTGGGGTTGATCCCCCACTAGGCATCCAGAAATGAGAGCCGTGCCGCTGGTGCTGGGTGAGGTGCGGGAAGCCCCAGCCTGCCGCTGGGCGCATTGTTAGAGCTTCGTGTGTCTGAAGAGAAATGGTGTGTCAGTGGGAGGGGGCTGTAGGAACAGTAGCTCAGGCATCTGAGAAGTTCTGGAGAAGTGATTTTAAGGATCATAGAACTGAATGGATTCTGTTGGGAGTTACGGAGGAGAAAGATGGTTCTACTGAGGACAAGGACATCAGGCTTCTGGATGGACATATGGCAGCGAGCACAATGTGTAAATATGTTTCAAGTATTAACTTCCACCAGAGAATAACCCTCATGGATGAGGCATTAAAACCTAAAGTATACCCCAAACTTCCACCACATGATTTCAGCTAGCCTCTCTCGCTGGTCACCACAGGCTTGACCCAATGGCACATGCACAGAGAGTCATGGTGGCCGGGGTGGCAGCCACACCCGGACCCCTGGCTTGGGTCCCTCCCACCAAGGCTGATGTAGCTTCTAGCAGTGTGCCAGCAGCCGAATGCCCGACGTAACAGCAACAGACACCGGCCCTGCTCCACCCAGCACCGCCTCTTGAGCAGACTTGCCAGCCAGTCCATGGGCAGTGGAAAGGGGCAGCGATTCATCTTGACTGGGACTGACACACACTCCAAGTATAGGGAGGCCTTCATGCCTGTAGACTAATGAAAGGTTTGATCCACTGATAGAGTGCATGGCATAGCATCTCCTTGGATGAAAGCACCCACCTTTACCAAAGAAGTCATGGCAGTAAGCACAAGATGATGGCGGACACTGGTCCTTTCCAGAACTCCTCCACCATGGAGAATGTGTCTGGGATGCAGGTGACTCACTGGAGCATCTCTTGGTGCTCTGCCCAGCTTTGATGGTAAATGGATAAGTGTAGAAGCTACAGCCTAAGAGGAACTCAATGACCAGAAATGAGGATCTGGTTTTCCTCCAATAGATAACCGGCCTAGATCAGCAGGGGTGCTAGCCAGGGGAGAGGGGAGATGATGAGTGTCTGTAGCAGCCTCAAGATGGCTACAGCAGCCGGGCTTGTAGTCTCCTAACTTTCCTGGTCAATGTTTGCCCAAGAACAGAAAGACTCATCCAAATGCACGGAGCTTTTCCCGTGCAAGGTAAGCTTAGTATGTGAAGCAAGCGTGCTTGAGACACGCAAGCAGCTCATTACAGCGAGCACTGTGGTGTGCCACCCACACCCATATTCCCTTCCCTGTGAGGTCCCCATCCTCCCTCCCAGCTGCCAGACCTGCTGGCTGCTGGGGGCTCTTAGCTGAGCAACCACCAGGGAACTGCCCTCAGCAGAACAAGATGACTCACGAAGATCATGCCCCTCCTGTCTGAGCACAGTTCACATCCCCTGACTGGTCAGAGGGGATGCCCTGTTCTCTCGATTGGGGCAACGCTGCAGGACTGTTTCAGACTCAGAACTCCCCATGGGATTATGTGACGTCTCTGTTGCTTGTGCACCGTAACCCAACTTTCTGCCCATCTGTGCTTCCCCCTGTGCTTAAGAGTTTTGAGAACCCTCTCTTTCCTAAAACTTTTGCAGACTAATCTCTGTCTTGGGTTCTGTTTCTTAGAGAACCTGTCTTGTGACAATGATTTGAATGGCTTTTGAAAAATCAGAAATATCATTTCTGGAATTGTGCTTTTTTTTTTTCTATTCATGTCAGGCAAACTTGAAAATTCTTGACCCTATCTTTGATAAATCTGAGCACAGACGTTCTTGGCTCCAAGGCTCTTTTTTTCCAGGGAAATGCTTAATCTGCCCCCAAAACTCCACTGGACAGACTCTTGTCCTGTTTCCAGGAATGCTGAGATTGGATACAAACACTATTGACACAACGTATATTCATTCATGAGGTTACAATAGTAAAGATGTTGACTGTAGCTCAGGAGTAACCGAGGGGAATACTGGCATAAATACTAGACAGGCAATTCCTTCTTCCTACTAAGGCACAAAAAGTAAGTCACTGCTGCCAATGACATCCATTTGATTATTAACATAGTCAAACCACTGCTATTTTCAAAATATGGCTATATTGTCAAATGTGTGATGTTAGATCATACCACCAATAATATTACTACTGTAACTTAGAACTCAGAAGACCTTATGTTGAGTAGCATTTTATAGTTAATGAAAAACTTTTAAATTATTATCTCCATGGTTTTTAAAATGTACCCCCGAATGTCCTAGGAGTTTTGCAGCACTGTCCTAGGGTTTGGGGGGTCAGGGTGTCCGTAGGGCAGGATCCCACCTCTCTTGAGCTTTAGTGGACCTGCTGCTGTCGGCTTTACGTGTCCCACTTCCTTACGAGATTTCCTCTGAGGAGTGTGGACTCCAACTTTGTGGCTCCAACTTTCTTGATTTGCTCGGGGGCTGAGGACAGAAACCTCTACTGGCTGAGCTTGGCATAGCAGTCCTTTTGTCCGAAGTGCCTTCTGTCCCCCACGTGGCTTCTCGACATTGTCCTTAGAGTAGTTTTCCAGTGAACTTAAATGATGACCTTGCCAAAAATCTTTCAGGATATCATTGTCCTGCTAGCTTTTATGCAACCATTAGCTCCCTAATGGTGTTTTCTGAGCGTGTGTGCCCTACATAGCTGAAAGCAGAGGAAACAGCCAGCCGGGAGACTGAGGACAATGCCACAAAGCAGTGACATTTATAGATATTTTTAAGGCAGTATTAGCATTGTATAATGTCCTATTGCTCAAATCAGACCATGTTTATTTTTAAATTTAGTTATTTTATTTTAGAGAGAGAGCCCCTGTGAGTGGGGGGAGGGGCAGATGGAGAGAGAGAGAGAGAGAGAATCCCAAGCAGGCTCCATGCTGAGCACGGAGCCCATCTCAGGGCCCGAGCTCACGACCCTGAGATCATGACCTGAGCTGAAACCAAGAGTTGAATGCTTAATCGACTGAGCCACCCAAGCATCCCTATTTTTATTTTTAATAGAAAAGATCACATACATCTAAGATAATCCCATCACTAGATAGTTTTTATTAGTGATGATTAATTAGCAGTGGTTATGACCTCAGTAAGACCAGTCACCTCTGAGAACATAAATGCTCTTTGTTAGTGATATTAATAATAGTATTAAAGCATCAATCACTTATTTAGTGCTTACTATCTGCCAGGCACTATTCTAACTGCTTTGTTAAATAACTCATTTAATCCTCACAACAACTCTATGAGATGAATACTATTAATAACTCAATATTATAGGAGGCAAAACTGTGGTCCAGAAATGAAGTCATTTGCCTACAGCCACACGAGTAGGAAGTCTAAGAAGCCTACCATCTACCCAAGTAGCCTGCTAGATTCTTGTTGGGGTCCTAGTGTGACAAACAGCTCTGCTAACATATAGTGGTCCGTTTGTTTTTATCTGAAGAACAAGGAGTTCCAGAATAAAAGAAAAGAATGCTGGTTTCCCTGGCTTAGCTATTTGTGCATCTCTTTTAAGGGCAGAAGAATATGTTTTATAAAGACCAAGTTTTAGACCTTGTTTCTGTTGTGTTGTTGAAGTCTTATGGTCTGTGTCTTTCCCGTGGGCAGAGCACCTGGCACAGGGTGGATGCTCAGTAATCCTAAGTAAATGTATTAATTCCACTGGGGAACAAATTCCTGTCATTTAGGGGGAAAAACTTCATGGACAAGTGATGTGAGCCCTGAAATAAATAAATATGGCTATATTGATCCCAGACTTCCCGTAGGGAAGGCCTAACTTCTTCATAAAGATTTATTTAGCCATCAGGGGCTACAGGGATACCCCCCTTTTATATTTCCTATGGTGATTTTAAGACTGCTGTAGGGCATCCTAAGAGCAGCTAACCAAATGTGAATTGAAAGTTAATACAGCCCAGTGGGAGGGATTCTACTTCTGGCTATGGTGTAACAGCTGGTTTTAGACCATCCTCCCACTAAGGACAACCGCAAAATCTCTGGGCAGGCATCAGGGAGCAATGCGGGCAGCCAAGACGGAGGAGCCAAAAACTTCAAAAAAGCAAAATGAATTGACTGTGTGCTCTACATCCCCACCACTATTTCTTTCCAGGAAATTTGCTAATTCTTGACAAAAAGTATAAGCATTGTATCAGTTAGGTCCTTTAGGAAGCAGGCACTGAAACAAAATTAAGAGCATACGTAATTTTGTGAGGATAGTATCCATGGAGTATAAAAGGAAAAGGAAGCTGGATGGGGCCATGATGCATGTCTGACTCTCGTGAAGGAAGGAGGGAGAGGAGGAAGGATTTGGCCAGGGACAATCATGGGCCTGCAAACCTGACAAAGTTTTGGAGAACCCAATAGGGAGCACCAGGGCAATGATTACCTGTTAGAGGAATCTTGCACTAGACTTCCGAGGGAGAGCATAACGGTGGTATAAAATGTGAGGTGGACCCTGATGACACTGAGCTAGCAGCTGCAGCTGAATCCACTCCTTTTAGGTGAATAGCAAATTCTTTCCTGAAGGGCAGTCTGAGCAGCCTCCCTCAGAGCCCGCCACAAAGGCTGTGCAGAAAGGTATCATGTACGTCTAACTGGAGTCCCAGAGGATGGGAAAGAGAGAATGGAGGCAGAAGGAATTCTCAGAGATACTGGCCAAGAATTTTCCAAAACCGATGAAAGACAACAAGGCACAAATTCAAGCCCTAAAAAAATTGAGCAGGACAAAAATAAAGGCAACTGCGCTAAATATATATGATAAATATATCATAGTCAAACTGCTAAAAAATTTGGGACAAAAATAGATCTTAATAGAAGACAGAGAAAATAAGTATAACCTTCAAATAAGCAACATTAAGAATACTGATGACTTTATTTTTGACTATAAACATTTTATTTTTATTTATTTATTTTTTTTAAAATTTTATTTTATTATGTTATGTTAGTCACCATACAGTACACCATTAGTTTTTGTTGTGGTGATCCACGATCCATTGTTTTCATATAACACCCAGTGCTCCATGCAGAACGTGCCCTCCTTAATACCCATCACCGGGCTAACCCATCCCCCCACCCCCTCCCCTCTAGAACCCTCAGTTTATTTTTCCAGAGTCCATCGTCTCTCATGGTTCATCTCTCCCTCCGATTCCCTCCCCCCTTCATTTTTCCCTTCCTTCTCCTAATGTCCTCCGTGGTATTCCTTATGTTCCACAAATAAGTGAAACCATATGATAATTGACTTTCTCTGCTTGACTTATTTCACTTAGCATAATCTCCTCCAGTCCCATTCATGTGGATGTACAAGTTGGGTATTCATCCTTTCTGATGGCTGAGTGATACTCCATTGTGTATATGGACCACATCTTCTTTACCCATTCATCTGGTGAAGGGCATCTCGGCTCTTTCCACAGTTTGGCTATTGCGGACATTGCTGCTATGAACGTTGGGGTGCATATGGCCCTTCTTTTCACTACATCTGTGTCTTTGTGGTAAATACCCAGCAGTGCAATTGCTGGGTCATAGGGTAGCTCTATATTTAATTTTTTGAGGTACCTCCACACTGTTTTCCAAGTGGCTGTACCAACTTGCATTCCCACCAACAGTGTAAGAGGGTTCCCCTTTCTCCACAACCTCACCAACATTTGTTGTTTCTTGCCCTGTCAATTTTTGCCATTCTAACTGGTGTAAGGTGGTATCTCAATGTGGTTTTGATTTGAATTTCCCTGATGGCTAGTGATGATGAACATTTTTTCATGTGTCTGTTAGCTATTTGTATGTCTTCTTTGGAAAAGTGTCTGTTCGTGTCTTCTGCCCATTTTTTGACTTGATTATTTGTTTTTTGGGTGTTGAGTTTGAGAAGTTCTTTATAGATCTTGGATACCAGCCCTTTATTTGTAGTGTCATTTGCTTGTTCTTTGAAAGAATTAATAAGATCAATAAACCACTGGCCAGACTTATCCAAAAGAAAAGAGAAAGGACCCAAATTAATAAAATTACGAATGAAAGGGGAGAGAGCATGACTAAAACCAAGGAAATAGAAACAATTATTAGAAATTATTATCACCAACTATATGCCAATAAATTGAGCAAACTGGATGAAATAGATGCCTTCCTGGAAACCTATAAACTCCCAAGACTGAAACAGGAAGAAATTGACAACCTGAATAGGCCAATAACCAGTAACGAAATTGAAGCGCTGATCAAAAACGTCCCAAAAAACAAGAGTCCAGGGCCTGATGGATTCCCTGGGGAATTCTACCAAAAATTCAAAGGAGAAATAATACCTAGTCTCCTGAAGCTGTTTCAAAAAATAGAAACAGAAAGAACACTTCCAGACTCATTCTATAAGGCCAGCATTACCTTAATCCCCAAACCAGGCAAAGACCCCATCAAAAAGGAGAATTTCAGACTGATATCCCTGATGAATATGGATTCCAAAATCCTCAACAAAATCCTAGCTACTAGGATCCAACAATACATTAAAAGCATCATCCACCGCGACCAAGTGGGATTTATCCCCAGGATGCAAGGGTGGTTGAAAATTCACAAATCAATCAATGTGATAGAACATATTAATAAGAGGAGAGAGAAGGACCGTATGGTCCTTTCAATTGATGCAGAAAAAGCATTTGACAAAATACAGCTTTCTTTCCTGATTAAAACTCTTCAGAGTATAAGGATAGAGGGAACATTCCTCAAGTTCATAAAATCCATCTATGAAAAACCCACAGCGAATATCATCCTCAGTGGGGAAAAGCTGAGAGCCTTTCCCTTAAAATCAGGAACACGACAAGGGTGTCCACTATCACCACTGCTATTCAACATAGTACTAGAAGTCCTAGCAACAGCAATCAGACAACAAAAAGAAATAAAAGGTATTCAAATTGGCAAAGAAGAAGTCAAACTCTCTCTCTTTGCAGATGACATGATACTTTATGTGGAAAACCCAAAAGACTCCACCCCCAAATTACTAGAACTCAAACTGATGACTTTTCAACAGAAATGATGGAACTTGGAAGACAATGGAGTGGCATCTTGAAAGTGGGGTATTGTAACACCCTATATCTTGATTTGGCTGGTGGTTACACAGATCTCCAAACTTGGTGAAAGGTACTGAGTGTATTTCATGTATGTGATACTTTAAACAAAAGGCTGATTTGGCTCCCGTGTATAGAGCAGCTTATAAAAAAGAAAGCATAGAGGCTGGGAACCATGTAGGAGGCTACTGTGATGGTGTAGTTAGACTCCCGTGGTTGTAGGAATAATAAAAAGGAGACAAATGGAAAGAGATGAGGTTTGGCAGGACAGTTCCCAGCTAGCTGGATGTAGTGTGAGGCAAGAGTGAAATTAAGGATAACTCCTGGAGTTTTGGCCTTAGCCACTGGACGGATGCTGGTGCCATTTACACAGAGGGGGATAGCTTGGAGAAGTTTGTGTGGAAAAGGAAGGATGCCGTTTTTGACATGTCTTGTTTCAAATAGACGGCTGTTAGACACCCAGGTCGAGATGGAAGATCTTGTCATTGGCTTGATAACCTTTAATTTCTATTTAATTATATATAGATGCAGATATGTACAGTGTATAATTTTTATAAATGAAGAAAAATGAGGATCTAATACCTACTTTTACTTGTGGAGTCACTTTCCCTTTCCCTTTTTCGGCATGACTCCTCTTCCCCATGAGGTCCTCATACTCCATCGTTCTTACGTAGTGGTGTCAACAGCCAGGCAGGGGCCCTTACATTCCTTACTCTGTCCTCCAGAGTACCACAGAGTCTGGGGGTCATTGCTTGTTTTGCAAAGATTGGACTGTGTTACAGACTCAGTGATTCTTCACGGAAATCTTGCCAAACAATCTGACCTTGTTTAGCTTTAATGTATTATATCCACAGCTGCCTTACATTCCAGGGGTTCGGCAAGATCACCGATTTAGACAGTTCCTCCCTTGATGGGCACTTCCTACATTTCCAGCTTTTTTTCTGCTACGAACAATCCTGCAATAAACATTCTAGAATATATGTTCTTGCATGCCACATATTTTATTCCATGAGGGGTTTTCAGGGGCGGATTTACAGGTCAAAGAGTAAATGTGTTTTTAATTTTAATAGGTGTTGCCATATTGTCTCTTCTTCCTCCCCAAACCTGTAACACTTTATAATAACCCCTCGAACAATATATGCATGCGCTTTCTCCTGCTATGTCACTGCTAATTCTAAGTTCATGCCAATCTAATGGATGTAAAGTAATACTTGTCATTTTAATCAATATTTTCTCACCATTAATAGATGTGGATATCTTCTCATATTTCTTGGCCACTTGGCCACTATTTACATCTTTAAACATTTGTCCATTGGTTATTCTTTACTATTTATTTAACTGTTAAATGTAACTGCCTTCATCACAATTCATTTTACATTGTGGACACGGACTCCTTGTCATCCGAGGCACAAATATGTTTTTTTCTTTTTCAAATCTATTAAAAGTATGGAGACTCTGCTTATGATACATTTTTTGAGCTTTCATTATTATGTATGTATGTACATAATGTACATACATTATTATGTATGTAATCAATTATGTGTGTGTCTTCTTTTGGTTTTGAAGTTCCACTCTTTCCGACAGCACCTTTCAGTCCCTCAACCCTAGAGGTTAGATGCTGTGGCCTAGATTTTCCAGCAAGTGCTTTCTTCCTTCACATCCTTCTTCTAGAGTATGTTTGCTGTGGGGGATGATACAGTGTTGTCTGATTCTTCCAGAGGGATGGCCAAGTTATGTCAGGAGCTCTTACCAGTCTCTTTTTCAGCTGACATGAGCCATCAACTTTGTCCTGCGTGAGGTTCTTAGGTGCACGATGACAGCTCTCTGAACTCACCGATCACTCCACTGTCCTCCTTTTGTCTGTCACATTCCAGCGTCACGGTCACTTCACGTCAAGGCTGTGGGTTGTGCTTTGATACCAGGGATGCAAAGAGCTCCATCACCAGGCTTACTCGCCATCATGTTCTTGACTCTTCTTGGCACTTGTTCTTTTAGATAAACATTAACATCATTTTAGCCAGTTAAAAACATTTCATTCTACCCAGAAGTACTTCAAATTTGCATTACATTAATTTTGGGAGAATTGCCACTTTTATGATAATAAATCTTCCCATCTAAGAGCATGACTATGGTTTTATTGGTCCAGATTTTGTTTTATGCCCTTATAAAAGATTTTATAGATTTTATCTTATAGATATTGTGCCTTTCTTATTAAATTTATTCCTACATGTTTTATAGTGTTTGTCACTACTGTGAATATAATTTTTTTCTTTGATTCTCATTTTCATTCTACATTCTTATTGTTAGAGTGGAGAAGGTTATTAATTTTTGTACATTTGCATAAATATGAGAAGTTACTGAGTTTCTCAATGAATTTTAGTACTCTTTTATTTTAATACAGGCTCTTTCGGTTCCCATTATTCAACCAATCCTCAGCAACCAGATATGATTTCATTTTTGTTTTTTCTCTATGTTTATACAAGTTAATTCATTTTCTTGTCTTAACTGAATTCACTAAAAATCCGAGACAATGTTAAAGTATAATGCTATTATGGACATCCCTTTCTAGTTCCCAATTTTAATTGAAACGATTTTAATATTTTACCATTTAGGAAAATATTTGCTGTTGGGTTTTGTTAAGTACCGTAGACTTATGTTTTCCTCCTTTCTCTTTTACAGAACATTTTCATTATGAAGTACTGCTGTATTTTTCAAACATTTTTTAAATCAACATTTATGATAATTTGTTGACATAATGGACTGTGTTGATAGCTTTCTTTATATTGGTCTATTCTTGTGTTCTTCATGGCAATGATGTGTTATTCTTTTAATACAATGTTAATATTTTATTTTATTTTTTTTAAAGATTTTATTTATTTATTTGAGAGAGAGAGAATGAGAGATAGAGAGCACGAGAGGGAAGAGGGTCAGAGGGAGAAGCAGACTCCCTGCCGAGCAGGGAGCCCGATGCGGGACTCGATCCTGGGACTCCAGGATCATGACCTGAGCCGAAGGCAGTCGCTTAACCGACTGAGCCACCCAGGCATCCCACAATGTTAATATTTTATTTACAATTTCTGCCGTTATGTTTTTAAGTGAGATTAGCCCATAATTTTTTGTATTATCTTTATTAGGTTTTTGTATTAAAAGTTTATGTTGACTTTATAAACGAAGTTTCTATGTCCTAAAACAGTTTAAGTAACGTTAATATCACACGTTGGTCAAATCTTTATTCAACCGTTTATGGCAGCTTGTTATTGCTTCTTAGGTCTGTAATGAAAATATGACCTGGAGTCAGTTAAGATGAAATTGTAACCATCGGCACAAAGAAGACAGATAATTTAATGTCCTCTGCCTTAAACTATGCCTGATTTTTGCAATGGGGGGGGCTCATTAAAAAATCATAATCAGCTTCGTAAACCATTTCTTCAACCACCGTGCATTTCCCACGTGTGGTAGGGAGCAGGGGACAGGTGAGTGGGCTCCTGTCTAGCACGGACGTTCCCCATCGTAATGTGCTGGCCTTCAGCCCTGGTCCTGCAGAAGCAAGAGGGCAGCAGGAGGGAACGCACAAGTTACTGGCCCCAAACACCATCTGAAAGCCAAGCAGAACCTGGGTCCGGGGAAGCTTATTTGAATGAGACTTCCTGGGACCCTCAAGGCAACTGCTGTGAGGGCAGCTGCTTGTTTGCTGCCCAGGTGTTCATCCGTCTCTGCACGGAGTTTCCAATACCTTGTAATTCTTCACTGATGGGATGTGCACAAGACACATAACCAGGGAGAAAAGGAAAAGCATCTGTTATTTCTGTTCTATGTCTAATATCTGCATTTCTTAAAAGACTTCATTTATTTGTCAGAGAGAGAGAGAGAGAGAGAGAGAGAGAGCCGAGCAGGGGGAGTGGCAAAGGGAGAGGGAGAAGCAGACTCCCCCCTGAGCAGGGAGCCCGACGCGGGACTCGATTCCAGGACCCTGGGATCGTGACTTGAGCCAAAGGCAGACGCTTCACCAACTGAGCGGCCCAGGCATCCCCAATATCTGTGTTTTTTTAAGGTGGTTTTAAATCTGAAGATCAGCTCCACAGCGAGAGTTCCCTAGTCTGTGTGTATTGCAAGTGCGGCTATTTCTGTCTGAGCCTTGCCTTGTGTTTTAAGTGCTCTGGATCTCATCCTCAGCCACGGCAGCGTGCAGGCCAGCGCCCTGTCGACTTGCGGCAAGCTGCGCCATGCAGGGTGGGCTCCGACAACTCCCTTGGGGGCGCTGCCACTCCCACTAATGACACCTTTCAGTTCCACTCCTCACGCTTGCCCTGCCTGGTCAAGGATGGCACTCAGAAAACGGCTCACTCACGACTGGCTTTCAGCTCTTTCTGCTGGGGGCATAAGTGCATGGAGAGGCTTTCTCACCTCAAGACAGTTCACAAGGGCAAGACAGTCTTGCTCTTGCTGAGGCACAGGAGCGTAATGACTGTAAATAACAGAATGGAAATACTGGAAAGAGGGGAGGAAATCTGGTCTAGTGGGCATGGGTCCCTATGAGCTGTCCCGACTTTCCCTCTACGGGAAACACACGGTCTGAGGTCACACGGTCAGAAGATGATGGGGAGCATTCGCACGGAGGCATGTAATTAAGATTTGTGTCTGTTTCTATTAAAACAGGTTTTCTCTGTAGGTGGACTCTAAAAGCAGAACTTAAATTTAATCTACAAGCAGGATCCTCTGTATCATAAATGGTGAGCAACTGACCAGCCTTTCTCCAGTCCACTGCTGGCTGCCCGTGGCCCTCCTGAGTGTTGCTGCTCAAGCTGATTGGTGGTGGGTGTGAAGTCCAGTAAGGCTAGATCCAACAGACTGATTTTCTGTTCACTGAATGATCCTGTTTATAATCCTGTGAATTGAATGACTTATGGGATCTAAAACCCAAAAGTAGGTCTTCTTTGTGTCGCTAAAGATAGCCACGTGACACACAATGAAGTAGATGAGCTGGACACATAATTTGTTACCATGTCTTCACTGCACCAAAACCACTAGTGGGGGGCGCCTGGGTGGCTCAGTCGGTTAAGCGACTGCCTTCGGCTCAGGTCATGATCCTGGAGTCCCGGGATCGAGTCCCGCATCGGGCTCCCTGCTCAGCGGGGAGTCTGCTTCTCCTCTGACCCTCCCCCCTCTCATGTGCTCTCTCTCTCTCTCAAATAAATAAATAAAATATTTTAAAAAAATAAAAAATAAAAAAAAACCACTAGTGGGAACATGCACAATTCAGTAAACTCAGAAAACCATAGACGCTGTGCAGATATTTGATTGGCAAAAAGGTGACGGACTGTAGGACTCCATTCTTTTAAAGTCAATAGTCTGGTCATTTTGGAAATATGCATTCCTATCATGCCCATAGTATGAGGCCTAACCCTGGCATTGTATAAAACTCCAACGATGGGCCAGTGTTGGAAGTCCACACTGTTGGGACTGGTGGTTGTCTCAACAAAGACTCCGTGAAAGACTCACACCTTCTACTCTGAGGCATGTCCCCTGGGCCCCGAAACTTTCTCTTGCCCCCTTTTCAGCATCAAAACTGACCTCTCTATGTCCTGTGTCCTCAGAATCTGGGTAGGAAACTGAGTTACAGGTTTCTGATGAAATCATTCACGAAAGGGTTTAATGTGCTCCTTCCCACATGGTCTTGGGACTTATAGAAAAAGCTTCTAGAAATATCCATAACCCAGGGGCAGACTCTCCTATTATGGGAATCGTTCAAACACTGATTGCCCGACAGGGTACCTCGGACTTTGGTCCTTACCCACATCCATCCCTCCTGAGAGTCACCGTGCCGTCTCCACCGCCATGTTGGATCCTGGGCTTCAGTGACCGACGAGTGCAGTGGGAGGCTCTGTGAGCATGGCCGGCTCTGGCAGGAGGCGCATCGGCCTTGGGCACCCTCCACCCGCACCCCTGAGTCTTCCCATCTACAGGTACCGTGGTTTTTTATGCCCTCCCCCTCTAGCAAAGCAAACATGTGATGATTCTGCTTCAGTCTTCAATCCCTCTACTCAAAGCAACATGTAAGGAACTGACCACAGTGTACACTGTGTCCTAGCCCGGATGTCTGTGCATTTGGAGAGGGTCATGGGAGAAGGAATGAGCTATAGAAAAGCCTCAGCAACACCCCTGAGGAGGGGTGGCAGACCCAGTCCTTCCTGCCTCGCTGACTAGCACGAGTCCTACCTCTAGCTGGCTGGTGTAGCAAACTCCGGATGCCCATAGAACCTCGCCCACAAAACTCTCACAAAATGCCACGTGTTTTGGAGGGTTAAAAGAGTGTCTTTGATAAAGGGGACTGAGGTGGGCAAGGTGGGTAACAGAAAACAACGGGGTTCTCTGAAGCATTTGCTACCCTTACTTACCTTCCTGTGGAACTTCCCTGTCTGGGGTTCCAACACACCCATCTGGAGGTGTCCCGCCCTCCTTCAGGCCCCCCTCTCAGAGACGCCTTGCCCTCCACCCTCCCACCACCTGCCTGGGGTACTCATTTCTTCTAGGGGCATCAGCTCTCTGGTGCCCCTGCCTCTGTTCCGGATCCCTCCAGGCTGTCCTCCTTGTCATTCTGAATCATTTTGCAGTTCCCACTCCTGGGGCCTCACGAATCCGAGGCTTCTGTGTTCCTCCTGCCTCTGGTGTCCGCCTGGTGCGGACATCTCGTGAAGCTAAGCACAGCTGTCACCACCTCCAGGGAATATTGCCAAACAGAGTTGGGTTGTGTGCTATCCATGGGGTCATGTGCTTTAGCCTCATAACCCCAAGGAGCCCCATTCCACTGACCTATGTTGCATGGCTGACCCCACAGTAAGGAGAAGGGGGTTTCAACCAACACATGAGAACTTATAGTCCTGGTAAGGCCTCCACACGTGCAAGAAGCTGCTGCCTCATTCAAAGGCCGCTTCTTCACTCACAATACATTCTGGAGACCTTTCTGTCATGCTGGCTTCAGGGCAGAGCGCGTTCTTTTGGATATCTTCATGGCGGCAGACATCAAGCCTTTAAGCCCAGGTTGACTTGGGGAAAGAGGGGACCATCCTCAGGAGACGAGACTGCCAGTGACAGAGCTGATGGCTTTGTTGGGGCTAAATGTTGGGCGTGACTGTGAACTCTGTCTCTGAGGACAGAGACTTCCAGAAGTCTTCTTACCACGGAGGATGTGACTGACCCAAGAGTGCAGCATTCTGAGGCACTCCCTGTTGTTAAAAATCGAGGGACTTTGGGCTGAAGCCACCTTTGCCTGTCAGGTCACCTCATGGCCAGGTCTGTCTGTCACTAGAGGAAAGGGTGGGATGTCCTGGGGCTCTGGGGACTCGTGCCGGCACCAACGAGGCATTCTGCACCTTCTGCTCAGGAAGAGGGAGGCGGCCCCCACCTCGGCCCCCTTCCCCTCCGGTGAAGACACACAGACCCCCCCCAGAATAGCTCAGTCCCATCATTCTGCTCCTACCAGCAATTGAGCAGCTCAGTGCTCCCAAACCAGGCCGGGAAGCATCATCTCTTCCGATGCAGACGTGGCAAAGAGCTCCTGGCCCTGACTGAGGCACGTGTGTGGTCCAGAGAGCCTGCGATGGTCAGAGTCACCCGCTGGTGACTGCAGGCACACAGCTTGCCCCCTCTGAGTCTCTGTGCACCAGTTGCCTTCTGTTACCCTTGGATCCCTTGCCCCACATGCCCAGCTGTGGTCTACACTCCAGGGAACCCTACTGCCTGGTGCCTTTGCCCTCTGGCCTCTGACGGTGTGGCCTGCGGTTGGCACAGGTGGAGAACAGGGTGATGGCGTGAGGAAGGCAGAGGCCCGCGTGTGCCCGCCTGTCTGCTTCTGCGGATGCTCAGGCTCCCCTTCCTGGCGGCGAGCTCTGACTCTGGGCTCTCGGCCGTCCCTGCTGCGGCTCATCTCATCGCCTGCTGCCCGCCCTGCCATTCATGTTCTTGGTGCTTGCGCCAACTTTACAAACAGCTTTCTGCAGTCATTTGGTGGTTGCTGTTGAAACACCTAGAATGCTTCTGTTTCTCTGACATGATTTCTTGTATGTGGAGTGGAGACCAGAGCTGTCCCATTCCCACGATTTTACAGAGGCCCGCGAACCGAGGGACATGAACACATTTGCAAAGCAAGAACCAGTGTCCAGTACGCACCAGGAGAGAAAGCATCGGTGTCACCCCAACGGTCAAGAAAGACCCGGGACTGCTCCCGGTATTTCTATAGTTCTGCCTCGAGGCTCGGCGGCCGCCACAGCAGCGGGTGAGGACGTGGAAGGGTCTGCACTCCTGCTGCTCTTTCTGAGAATTCAGAACCCTCGCCCAGCTACACAGAGGGACCTCAGCCTTTCTTCCACTGCTTCCGTCCCCTCCCACCTCTGCTTCTCCATTCTGGACGGGCTCCTGCTGGCCAGTGCGTGCGACGCACTGGGGACCCGCGGAGGAAGAGCATCTCTTCGCCGGCCAGTGCCCTGAGCGCCCTGTGCAGCTCGCGAGCCTCCCGAGGCCTTGCGGGTGGGATGCAGGCACTCATCCTCCTGGCCCCCATGTGGGTCTCTTTCTCTTTTTCCTCCCTCTCTCTCTGTGCTCTCCCCTCCTTCCTCCCCTCCTCTCCCGTGACCTCAGCATTCCAAACCAGCACCGCACGCGACGAGGAGTAACATGACTGCCGTTTCCCCAGCCCTCTCTCAAAGTGGAGATGAGGGCATGTCTGAAATTCCCTGTCTGCTAACAAAGGGAAAGGTAGTAAAAGCTCTTCTCTTTCAAGAAACCTGGCGGCCGCCCGTCCTCCGGTCTTAGACATCCCAAACAAAACCAGCAAATCCAGCGCCGTCCATAAAACACGCACTCCCTAATTGCTAATGTTTCCTTTTTGATAACTAAAAAGACTGTGCACATTAAATAAAAGGAGATTTAATTTCTAGTTTAAATACAGCTGCTGTGATTCTTATGCACCACACAGCTGTTCCGAGGCTGGCACGGGGCCATCGCGCAGAGGCTCCATCACGTCTGTCCTCATTGTCTTCCTGACACACGCACACAGAGCATCTTGGAGTGTTTGGGAAATATTGTTATTCATTTGCAGGTCTGCACTGCCTAACAGAGGGACGAGCCTCGCCGGCCCCACACCTCCGAGCTCTTGGCACCTGCCAGACTGATTCTTTTTCTCCCTCTGACAGCCTTCTTTCTGCAGAGCAAAATAAATAGTTTTACCTCCTCTTTTCCCGTTCTGGGCAGGGACAGACCACGTAGAGCACAATATTTCTTAGGCTTGCTAAAAAAATATTTTTCTTTAGAGAAAAGGACTGATCACATGTTTTTATTTTGAAAACCACGAGAGCACAATTTTGGGTTGGAGTCTTAAAGGGACGTTGTCAGTCTGTGCCTGTGTCTTGGGGGCGGAGAGGAAGAGAAATTGTTGCCAACTGGTGTGTCGTTCTCGATGTGTTTCAGAATGAATATAATATTAGAAGAAACAGGGAAAATTAGAAAGATTAAAGTCTTCAAGGACATTCCGACCACTTGCTTTCATTTAGGCGCTGTCCTCCGGGAGGGCTGGAACGGCTCCTGCTCAATCGTGTTCAGCGGAGGACAATTGTCGTCGTCAGGCTCCCGCGGCAGGAGCCCCAGCCGCACCGCGTCCTGACGCCTGGAGACTCTTCCTGTGGGGGCTCACCCTTGGCCCCGCCCGGCAGCCCCGCTGGGCTCACACCCTTCTCTGCGCCCCGCCACTGTTCCACCCCTCACCCCGGGGAGGCAGCCCCCAGGCCCCCAGCGCGGCCCTCCTGCCTCGTTCTCCACAAATGTGGTGCAGCTGGGTTGGGTCTTTGACCTGCTTCCTGGAACATGGATGGGCCTTCTCAAAGCTTGCAGGGCAGGGGAGTGGGGACTAGCAGTCTGAGGAGGAGCCAGGAGAACGTCCCCGTCCAGTTACCATCCAGACCTGGCCTCGCTCCCTCGAAGCAAGGTCATCAGCCCCATCAATTCACCGCAGGCCAGCATCCTGGTATCCGAGGGTGGCCGTAATCAGGGGCCACAGACAGGGTGCTTTAAAGACCAGTTTACCTTCTCACGTCCTGGAGGCCAGGAGGCCAAGATCCAGGCGTGGGCAGGGCTGGTTCCTCCTGGGGCAGCTCTCCCCGGTGTGTGGACGGCCGGCTTCTCCCCATGTCCTCACAGTCGTCCCCCTGTGTGTCTGTGTCCTGACCTTCTTGACTTAGAAGGACACTTGTCAGATTGGAGAAGGCCCACCTTCCTGACCTCACTTTACCTTCATCACCTCTTTGAAGGCCTTGTCCCAGCACAGTCACATTCTGAGGTCCTCGGTTAGGACTTGACTAACCTAATGAACTTGGGGGACACAGCCCAGTGCCTAACACAAGCTGAGTTCATAGGGAGCTGAGTGTAATGGTGAGCTTCCAGCCAGAGTGAGGGTCCCACTCACCCAAGAGCGGTCAATGCGTCTCTCGTCCCAGGTCATCAGGGCAGAGCTTCCCTGACTGTCAATGTGACCAGCTTTCCCACTGCACGATTTAACCAATGCAAGAGGAGAGAAGGAGGAAATGTCTGAGAAGAGCTCTGGATGCACATGCACCTTAGTCCCAGAGCAGTCACTCACCGGCTAAGTGTGCCTTTGGGGAAATGACTGTCTCTCCGTAAAAAGGAAAGTGTGGGCTGAGTGACCTTGGAGGTCTTCAACACCCCATGGTGATCTGAGTCAGGAAGAAACACAGAAGCAGCAAACTGTAGTCCGAGGGCCACATCTGGCTCCCAGCTCGTCTTTGTAAATAAAGTTTTATTGGAATACAACCACACATATTCACTTACGTATTACATCTCTGCTACCATGGCAGAATTGAGTGCCTGTAACAGAGCCCATGGGGACCACAGAGCCTCAGATACTTCCCGCTGGCCCTTACAGAAGCCTCTGACAACCCCTGGCCTCAGAGCACTGAAATGGGTCAACCGTTGGTTTTTGCTGGGAGGGTGGCGGTTCGCAAAGCCAATGTACCAAGTGTGGGTGGAATGTGCGTTCATTTGCTGTAAGCTGCAATATTTGTTTCCAGTCTGTGTGGGTGAAAGTTGAC
This sequence comes from Callorhinus ursinus, assembly GCF_003265705.2. Lineage (NCBI taxonomy): Eukaryota > Metazoa > Chordata > Mammalia > Carnivora > Otariidae > Callorhinus > Callorhinus ursinus. Next base: position 4,161,199 of record NW_027397142.1, on the reverse strand, counting down.
ACTTCGGGGGCCATAGCCCACCGGTTGTGTGTTCAGAGATTCACAGCCATGCGCGATCTCTCCCATCCCCGGCCACCTGACCAGTGCGTGGAGTCACTGGACACTGTGTGCCTGTTCTGAAAGGGCTTGAGCCCCCGCTGTGCCAGCCGGAGAAACACAAGGGTGGAGGCTGACAGCAGGGGGGCCAGGGGTGACCACACCTTGTCCAGCCTCTGCAAACCAAGGTCGAGAGTGGAATTGCCTACGGAATACAATGACAATGAAACCTTACCACCAGTGACCAAACCTAACCTTTATTTAACTTCTTGTGTCATGAGAAAGCTAAACGTTTTTAAAGAATTAATAACCCAATTTATGTTTCTTAATTACAAAATTAGAAAATTTCAAAAAAATTATTAGAGTTACTATTTCTTTTAAGTCCTGGTCCCAAAGCTGTATTTTGGGGGAAGAACAGACATAGGGATCAAGGATGCGGAGCCAGAGTGGGTGGGGTTTTGAGCTGTCCTTCTTCTGCTCCCGCTGTGCACTCGGGGGTTAGGGTCGGGCACTCCAATGACCCAGCTGCACCTGGCAGGACGGAGGTGGAAGGGGCATGCCGACCTGACAACTCCCAGGAAAGTGGGTGCAGATCACTTATCATCTCTCCTAGACACAGTCTACGTTCTTGTCCAACTCTAAACATGGCTCATAGGGTGCTTATGGTTTTCTCAGACAAATGATTTAAGCCAAAGTCTCGCCTGTTGTAAGCCAGCAAGCCCCCATGGCCAGGCTCTGTCTGCAGCCACATCCTCAGCATGGACCCCTCCCTGCCTCCCCTCCTCGCCTGGGCCCGGAGCAGCTGGGGACCGGCTTCGTACGGAGGTGACACAGTGCCCAGCCCTGCCTGCCCCCACCCCGTGCCCGGCTCCCCAAATCCTTTCACTTCAAGGAAAAGCACTTCTAAGAGTGTCTCTCAGACATCCCAGATTTCACTGTGGTTTGAGGGATTATTGTTTCCCTTCAAGGTGAGGAAGGAATTTACCCTCCGGGGCAGTGTGGCCAGGCCCGCCGGGGTGGGGTTCGCGCACCGCCCCAGGTCTCTGGATTTCCACAAACAGCTGCTCAGCACTGCAGAGAGCCTGGGTCCTGGCTGCCCCCATGGGGGCAGTTTGGGCCTCATGTGGCTTCCCATCGTGTTCTCTTTCTGCTTTCCCTGCCCTGCTGGCTGGGCCCCTACCCACCTACCCAGGGAGCTCCCCAATCCAGGGCGCACCCCGCCCCTGCTTTGCTTCCCTAACCTCCCCTTCTCTCTGTATCTATGACTCTCCAGCCTCGCCTCCCCTCCCTGGTGATCCTCCACCTTCTGACAAACTCAACATGGCGCTCTTTGGTGGGTGTTTGTGGTGTCATGACAGACGTTTCTGAGCTCCATCAAGATTTTCAGCAGAAGAGCAGCCTTGGGTGGGAGGACCTTCTCGGGGTTTGGTATGTAGGGTCCACAGCATTGCAGCCACACCACTCCAGTGACACAACTCAGTGTGGATGGCGCTCCTCCCAGGCTGGGCTGCTGGGAGACCCACAACCGGTCTCCTCGGTCACACCAAGCACCGACACACTTGTGTTTGGCAACCGGGCAGTCAGGGCAGGAAAGCTGAGCTGAAGCAGGTAGAACCCCCATCCGGGGGTTGATGGCCCACCCAACTGCATCTAGGTGTTGCTGGAGGAGGCCCCAACCTCAGGGCAGAGATCCAGGTTCACTCTTTGTTCTGGAGAATTGCTGAACATTTGTCCATCTATTCAACACGTATTTACCGAGCCCCGCTTATGAACAGATGCTCTTCTAAGTTTTGTGGACACAATCCCCAACAGAAAGGCAGGATTGGCCCACGCCTAGTGGACACACAGTGCACACACTCACACTCAGAGTACGCAGGGAGCGAAGAGAGAGAGAAAGGAGACAGGTAAATTGGTAATCGATCAGCCATGCCCACTGCCTCTGCCCTGGGCACTCTACACGTGGTCTTCAGGCGTTCCCACAACCTCTCGTTACCAAACATGCCTGCTCCACGCTCAGCTACGGTGCATGTGCTCAGTACTGTGGACATTTGCAACAGGGAGTTCTGATCCGTAGGAAGACAACATTTCCTCTGTGTCCGTAATTCAGCTGGAGAACTGCTTCTGTTTCGGGCCATAAGAGGCCCCATAGCAAGAATTGAGGAGTTCTGGAAGACCCCTCTCCTTATCCCGACAGCCTGACCCCAGGATCAGAGGTGCCACATTATTGCTGCTTTGGGCCAACACTTGCAGACCTCTGGTGCCGAGGGGAGTCACCTCACCATTATCAGCCATTGGCAGCTGGCCCTGAATCACTTTTCTCAGATGAGCATCAGCACAGTGGCGAGGAGAAGGGGGAGAGCGGTCAGGGCAGGTGCAGGTATTTGGGTGCTTGCAGGGAAGGCAGCCACAGGTGGAGAGAAGGCATGGGAGGAATGACCGAGCTCCTGCTGCCCATCCTGAACCTGCCGACCTGTCCTGTCCCCTCGCTAATGGTAGACAAGACAGGGAAATCTTCTTGGTTTGCCAGGAGAGGTGATTTCCAACCTCTTCCTTCCATGTTGTGGGCCGAAAGCTCTGCTTGGCTTCCATAAATCCTGAGAATGGGGGACATGCTGGGTCCCCTTCTTATAAGATCAGTACAAATCTCCAGTCTCAACTCTTTCATGAACTGCTTTCTTTTTCTTGATACCTCTGGAGTCCTAGTGATGTTGCAGTGTTGGATTGTCCATGCTGAGGCCTGCTGCTTGCCAGCCACGAGCAGTCACTGGACACGGATCAAAGGAGGACTTTCTTCCCTTCTTCGGGCTTTGCTCCGAGAGCAGGCCTGCAGGGGCCCAGAAGTAGCCGTGGGTCACGTGCCCTATCACCCAGGCGGCCTCTCCTCCTCTCCTGCCAACCTGCTCCTCGCTGCCCCAACTGTGGCACCCATTCAGAGCACCAGTTCCTAGGTGAGATCATCTTGATCTAATATCAGTTATTTTTATGTATTTGGTTCTCTTACCCCTGAATCAGTCATACGTACTTGAAGCTCTGAGCCTCAGTTAAAGAACCTCATATGCTCTAAGGCGCTGAGCCTGTGCCTGGTTTGTTGTAAGAACTCCAGGGTTAGTTGAGCTACTGACTGATCCAGATGCATGATTACACACTGGAGACACTGAGATCTCACAGACTGACTCTCAGAGGTCTTGGCCACTATTCTGTAAGTGCAGCCTCCTGATGGTGTCAAAGCTGTGGGCAGTGAAGTCTCCCTTCCAGAACGAAGCTGGGACTGATGCCCAGAGCAGACAGCCCGGGGCTGGAGCCGTCTTCTGAGGACACTGGTACCCAAGTGACAATGGTCCTGGTCTAGGACCTCAAGAAATGGCCATCCCCACCCAGGAGTCATCGGGAAGGCTGCAGGTGCTGGGGGTTGATTGTGTTTCACTGTTCATTTTGAATTCCCTTCCCTTTCCCCCTGAAACATGACTAAGAAAATCTATTCCAATGTTCAGAATCCTGGGAGATCACCTCCAGACCTTAAGTACCCCTTTCAGAGGCAGGTGATGGAGTCGGCCACATGGCAAGATGACAGCCAAACAGAGCTGCCCGTGGAGCCCTCCTGAGAAGGCCCCGTTGGGCGGCGTCCTCAGTCCCACCGGGAGGGGTGACTCACTCCCTGGGGTGTCCCGGCCGATGGGCCCTTCTCGCCGCGCCCGGGGGTGATGACAGTGCAGTTAGGGCAGAAGGTAATTTGTTCTAATGACGGAAACTCCACTAATAAGTCCTTCCTGTGTTTTAAGTCCTCAAATGCACTCATCTCTCCCGTGTCCTGTCTTTGAGGATTTTAACCCTCTGCTCTTTCCATTTTGTGGGAGGCTCTGCAGCTTGTGCCACAGTCCAAATTCAGTGGTGGGTGGGACGGTTCCCAGTTCCAAGGACTTGCCGCAGATGGACTCACCAAGCCCCCCCTCCCCTGCAGAAGACGGACCCCCACCCCCTGTGGTTCCCGGGGCCCCAGGGTGCCCACCCCCTCGTTCCCCAGTCTCCCCCAGCCCTCTGCCTCTGTGCACTGGGGCAGGACGGGTGTCTTCTGTGGCCCCCGAGCAGCCTTCACAGACACTCCCGCCAGGAGCTGGGGGGACAAGAAAGCCATGTGCCCTCCAGGCTCTCCGCCATCTTGATAGATGTCTGTGGCAGAGCCCCTCGTTGGCACGCTTCCTGCTGCCCTGAACCCACCTCCCCGAGTTCCAGCAAGTGCTACTGGATCCTCATTACCGTGTGCGTACCCTTTTCAAAATGAAGAAAAAACCCCCAGACCACGAACAATAGGGCAGCAAGAACAAGGTAGATGTCCCTGACATCCTCCAGGGCCCCCTTCGTGCCAAGTCTTCCTCAAGCCTGGGGGTCTCAGTCGCTTGTCTCTCTGCTCCGGCGAGGGCGTCAACATGGTGCGTGGGGAAGGGCAGGGCGGGCCCTCGCGGGCCGACTTCCTCTGGGCGCAACTTTCCATGGCTTCAGGGATCTCTCTTGAAGCCTTACCCAGCCCCACTCTGCCAGTCTTGGATGTGCGAAGAGATGCCAGAGGCTCCCATTTTACTTTGGACATATTGCATTCCCGGGGATCACTCAGTTCTGTGCCAATGTTATGTTTTGTGCTTCGGTGTGATTAGCACCTTCCAGGGGCCCCTCGTTAGTCCTGCAGACGGTGGGATGGGGGAGAGAGGCAACCAGGGGACAGTGGTGCAGCCTGAGGGTCCGTGTGGAGGTCTTCCAGCTCCTCCAAAGGGTGGGTGGCAAGTGGAAGGCAGGAGTCACAGGTGCCAGGCTCCCAGGTGGGAGGGAGCATGAGGCTTACTGGACGCAGGGACGAAGCTTTGCGGAAGCCTTGAGCATGCATCTCGGGGCTGTCCAGCGCTTGCCTACTGAAGGTTTAACATGTGGCATGAGCTGTGTGGCCCACCTATAAGCTGGACTCCTGCCCCGCTGGATAGATAGAGAAATAGGGTATGGAGCGATTAAACTGTCTGGGCAGGTCTTATGTATGGCCGTCAGATTGATATTCCCTAAAACACTGGTGTTTTCAGACTATGGTCCTTTTTGAGAAGCGACGGCAGCTCCACGCGTCATATGGCGTAAGATCCACACTTCTCAGCTTATCATCCGAAGCTTGACCGCATTTTCCTGCTCCAGCCAAATCTGCTCGCTGCCCCATCGACCCCCGCAGACGCTCAGGTCCGGCCTCCGGGCTCCCAGTCGCACCGCCTCCATGCTTCCCTCCCTCCCGTGAGGTTGACTGCGCACAGGCTGGGAGATGCGCTCCGGGGTTATCATCTGTTGCCTGCCAGGGGCTTTGTTTGGACCAGCTCACCCTTGATTACAGTTTCAGGTTATTTAGGGATAATTTGTTCACAATATTTCCTCAGCCTCAAGGCTCCTGCTTCTTCCCTTTTTTCAAACCAGCTTTCTAGTCCTTCAGGGATGTTGCTCAGCGCTCCCTCCCCGGGAAGCCGCGCCACGGTCCGCCGCTTTGTCCACCCTCTTGGGGCAATAGCCCGGTAGCTCCTGTGGGGCCCGTCCTGAGCGGGATCTTCATGTACACCTACTCCTCCTGCTGTTTTGCTTGCTAGGACCTCCGGGGTGACACTGGACTTTCCCCCAAGTCCTGTGACTGCCCGCCTCCTTGTTCTGGGAGAGGGCTCCTTCGGGAAGTCCTTCCCATGTGACGTGAAGGAGTCTCCAGTGCTCTCTCCGCCCTCCAGGCCCCGGGCCTCGGCCCCCTATCCCCCAGCCTGAGCCGGCATTCACCCCTCGTGAGGTCCCAGCTGGGAAACAGGCTGGCCCGAGCTTTCTCTGAGCTGTATCCCATCCAGCCGCCGGGGCTTCTTCCCAGCCTTGCCTCCTCTCTGTGCAGTAAAGACCTTTCAGCCTGGCCGAGAGCCTGCAGCCCTGGGGTCGGTGCGCTCCCCACGGCGAGGGCATCCTTCCTTGGTGAGTCTGGATTTGTCTTTATTTGATGGGTGTCTTTACGTGATGGACAACGTGGGATCGCAGTCCTATTTTGTTCCCTGGGGATCTGCAGGAGGTGCAGAGACTGGTTTGCATGTGTGCCCAGCCTGGGGAAGAGCAGGAGGAGAAGCACCTTTGACCATAAGGCATGCTCTTCCCCACTTCTCAAGCCTAGAAACTCCACCGGACCCCTTCCTCTGGAGGTGAGCACCCTGCAGGAACTGCTGAGCCCGGAGCCAGCTTGCACATCAGTGATGCAGGGGAAGGGGAGGCGCGGCCCTCGCGGTCCCCAGGGCAACTCTCCGGAGAGGCAGTGGCGGGGTGGGGAGTCACGTGCCGCCTGGCAGGCCTGCAGGCGGGGAGGCGAGGCTGACTGAAGGTGACTGGGAAGATGCGGGATGACCCCACTCTGGAGCACCCCCTCTCTGGGGTGGGCACGGGGTCCTCTCTCTTGCAGGCGACCCCGATCTCCTTCCTCGGAACCCCTCGGCTCACAGAGTCCCGTTTGTCTTCACCCCCATGCCTGACGGGGAGCTGTGCCTGGTGGTATGTTGAGGCAGGCTGGTGTCTCACCTTCTAAGGCCAAAGCAGAGGCGGAGCACTCTATTTATAATTTGGGGGATTTTTGAAATCATAACTCTTTCATTATAAAATGCCTGGAGCCTTCAGACACAGCAATCAAACACAGTAATATCCGGTGTCGTTTAAGAGGGACCTGTGTATTTTTAAAAACATTATCAAAGAGATTAAGTCTAAATGATGTTCACTGAAGGGGTGTGTTGACAATATTTATGACTAAGAGGTGCAAATTTACTTATCAATAGGAAAGCACCAAAGCGGCTCATAGCCCTGGATTACTGAATGTTTCCAATATCAGAGTCTCCCTTGATGTGATACTATTTTTTTGACACGAGTTTATAGATGTGTTTTAATGCCTCTGGTATAACCAACAATTTACAAATCAACCAGACATCTACTCTATGGGGCAATTCAGGAGTTTTGCCTTTGAAATCCCCTCGGGAGACTTGAAAATCCAGTTTGTTGTGTCTTTCTTTAAGACTTAAAATAAACGTTCATGGAGCTGAAACAGGAAGAGGTAAACTTGCAGCTTCTTCCGCAAGAGGAGTTTCGACGCTCGACCCTGCTTTGCCCCTCACCTATGCAAAATATTCGAAATTTAAAGCAAAATGGTTGCAATCTTTGCTCCTCGAGGGCTGGCAGGTACTGTGCTGAAGCTAGCGTGTTGGCTCTGCTGGTGCACGTGGGTCCCTGGGGAGGAGAGGTTGCCCCGCATGGCCTGGGGGTGGGGGGGGCTCCCCACAAGTGTGTTGCCACCTGTACTTCTCGGCTCACATTTGTGGCGCAGGAGCAGTCTGGTATGTTAGAGGCTCCGGCAACTCTTGCAGTAACGTGGGGACAGGCCAGTGACGCAGGAAGTGCTCCAAGGTGCTTGGAGCCCAAATGCAGGACTCTCCGAAGATAAACACAAGGACTCGATGCATACTTGATTTTTAATAGCATCCCTGAAAACCAGTGCCAGAAAGCGTAATATGAGAAGTGGTACGAACGCAGCACAAATTGCCATGGGTCATGAAAATGTACAACAAGGTACTTAATGAGTAATCCATCACATCTAAAAAAAAATGCTGCCAGGTCCTCTTATGTGGCATCATCCACGGAGAGTCCATTTTGACCTTCCCCGAGCTGGAGCTGTGCTGTCCATCGAGGCCTGCACCAGCCTCACGAGGCCGTCGGGCGCTCAGGACACGGCCAGTCCAGACTGAGATGTGACGGGCTGAGTGTGGAAGACTCTTAGTAAGAGAAAAAGAATGTCAGCTGTACCCTTGAGAATCTTTTAGGTTCATTGTATGTTGAAATGCAGTATTTTGGCTTGTTAGGTTAAAAATACCTGGTATCAGAATGAATCACACCTGTTTCTTTTTCCTTGTAGAAAGAGTGGCTTGTATTTGTCTCCCCTCTTCTGTTTCCACTGGACAATGCTGATAGGAACAGATACCCACAGACGGCATCTGTCAGGGACCCTGCCATGACTGGAGATGAGAGGGGTTCTAGGGTGCCACAGAAGAGGGAAGAGTGGAGGCCACGCAGGCAGAGGCAACTTCCCAGGAAAGGCATTTCTTTCCACCTGTAGGAGTGACGATGATTTCAGAAGAATGGCCTGGAGGTGGGTAGGTTCCCAAGCCGGGGATTTGCACGGAGTGCCGAGCCCAGCAGAGAATGATGCAGACGTGCTCACCATAACCAAGCACCCCTCCTGGTGGTTGGGGTCTCCCTGGTTACCTGCTGGGCACTGTGCTCATTAGTCCTCACCCTTTTACAGGTAAGGAAACCGAGGTTCACCAGGTGAGGTACCCGTCTGAGTCCAGAGCTGAGGTGCTTAGCTGCTAAGCTCTAGAAGACTCATCACTGATGATTCCAGACTCGCTCACGTCACAGCGGGACGTGTGTAACTCTGAGCCACGCAAGGACTGCATTGTGCAGGTTTCTGTGTTACGGTAGCCAGTGTGGCCATGCGGGCAAGGGTGGGCTGGAACGCCTGCCCAGCAGAAGCGCCAGTGGGACCCGCCAGAGGGACCGGCCACACTGGGTTCTGGTCCTCAGGATGTCCAGGAGCCATTCCTGCCCATTGTCGGTCCCTCCTCCCGGCAGGGTCGGGGACAGTTGGCAGTGTCTCAGTATACCGGCAGAGTCTGAGCGTTCATGCCCAGCATGGAAGACATCGGGGTCTCGGGCAGGTGGTGGGGCCTGATGACGAAGCAGGAGGGGCTGGCTGTCTGTGACGCGCCCTGCGGCAGGCAGGCATGTGTCCTCTCTGACGGCATCCACCCGGGGCGGGGCTCTCAGGCTGTGGGTTCCCACAAGGCAGCATCTTTGCGGACCTGCCCCTCCTTGGCAGCGGACCACAACCTAAGGCTTTGGCAGGATCAGCCGTGTGAGGGACAGAGTGGAGGGACGTCACATGGACCCCAAGACCCTCCTCCCCAAACACCTGTACCTCTGGCTGTTGCTGAAGGACACACCTGCCATCTACTCTCAGAAAGAGGTGTCCTAGAGCACAACAGCCGAGCCATGTTTCCCCACCTCGCAGAAAGGCGTTTTGAGAGTGGAGACCAGAATCAGCACTTCGCAGCCAACAGGGATCTCCGTGGCCATGTGGCATTCCCTGTGCCATACTGCCCTGCAGACAGCCTCCAGTCTGGATCCCTTATCATCAACCACAGGAATTTAAAGAGGGCAGGAGGGAGACAGAGGAGCTGGGCCCATTCGCAGACAAGGGCACCGGCTCGGATGAGGGAGCCAGGCCTCGAACGCTGGTCAGTCCGGTCTCTTGTCTGAAATTGAGGATGCTGTCGATGAAGGTGTCAGTGACCTGCCGAAGGAAATGCATTTGTGATAGGGAGGGAGAAAACAGAATTCAAGTCTCTAACTTCCAGCCAAACTTTCCTCTCTCCAGGATCAACTGTGTGTGCCCATAAGTCCCCACCAACCACCAGGCCTGTGCAGATGAAGCCTGACCTGCAGGGACTCTAACAAGGTCAAAGTCACTCAGATCTTCTCAATCTCCCCACCGCCCAAACCACCGCCTGTGTGGCCACTGAGCCTCAGAGTCCCGGACGAGCCTGCTGTGCGTGTTCTTGCCCCAGTCTGCCCTCTGGGGCACCCTCGACTCTGTACCATTCTCCGCCTCCTTGTCATCACAAGGCCTCTATCTGGATTGCAAAGCCACACCTGGCTTTGGGGACACACTGTACCGATGCTATCCATTAGTGCCTTGTCTTTGATGAATTAATCTAGTGAGTTAGCGCTTCACCGGGTGCAACCCACCGGGGCGCAGATGGGACCGTTATTAGCATAAGACCCCTTTAGAAAAGCTCAGTGGAGTCCGCAGGGTCCTGGGGGAAGGCGGGAGGCCGGGGCTCCTGCAGGTAAAGGGGAACGGCTTGCAGCGGTGTGGATCCTTGCGATGCGCAGGCTCTGGCCAAGCGTGCTATACCCACGTGAGCCCACAGCAGTCACGGGATGTAATTATCATCCCTCCGGTTTGCAAAAGGGGGAACTAAGCGTTAGTGAAAGTAGGCAACATGGCGAAGGCCCAGCTGGGAAGAGGCAGAAGTGGACTGAACCTTCCCCACATCACTCCACAGCCCTCCTCTGAGGACAGACCCCCTCCCTCCCCACTGGCGTCTGGGGAAAGGCAGGCTGCGGTCGCCTTGAAGACCGTTCTGTCCAGAGCAAGCACCCAGCAGAGCTGCCGCAATCCCGGGCTGTGCTCGTGGGTTCCCAGCTCCCTCGCCACCACGGCATCTGCCAAATCGCTTCCTCTTGATGGGCTCCCTTCACCCAGCTGTGGAAGGATGGTGATAATATCTACCCAGAGGACATGCAGCTTTACTGTATTATTGCACATAACTGATGAAAGACCCCGCACAAGTTCAAAGGCTCCAGAACAGTATAATTACTCTTTTAAGCAAAACACTTTTTAGAAGCCCCGAATTAGCTTTCTCTCTGAAATGCATATTTCTTCTCAGATGTGTGCTTTCTGTATAATAGGGAATTGGAAGTTGGCATTCGCTCTAGTAGCAAACGCAAGATCCTCAAGGGATTCTGTAAGTTGGCTCAAATCTTGTGGAAAATTGACAACAAAGCCACAGCCTACGTCTAGGGCACTTTCTGGCTCTGGGAGCCCCAGAGTTTGCACATGAAGTATAATCCAAACTCACGGCGGACTCGGAACAAATCATGTCGTGCTTTTGGCCCTACCCCCGTCAGCTGAGAAGTGAGGGCTGCGGCCTGGGCGCCACCTTCCCAAGGCCTCTGCAGCCTCGGCCTGGGCTCCGGGCTCCGTGGTGGCCTGCCTTGGGGCTTCTGCGTGCCTGGTCTGGGTCCACGAATGAGCAACAGTCAGGCAATGAAATGCAAACGGACCCATCTTTCCTCCAGAATAAAAACACCCATTTAGGATCACGTCACTCAGCCCCTCCCTTTGCCCTGTGGAGGCAGGGCTGCTGAGAGTTCCAGGGGCAAGCGCGTCCCTGGCCTGCGTGCTTGGCCAGGCCAGCACCAGCCTTCCCCTCTGCGCCCGGTGACTTGACCTGTCCAGTAGGACAGAGTTCTCCACCGCAGAGAAAACCAATGGGCTTCCCTAACCCTGCAACAGTTGGCCCCTACACACTTCCTTAATGGTCTAGCTCCCAGTGTTTAGGAGTAAACTCTACTCTCTTCCTCTGCCTCTCGGTGGGGGTGGCGGTGGAAGGAGAGCCGGCGGGTGGGGGATGAGACTGTTTCCTGGAGCGGTACTGCCAGGGCCCCAGCAGAGGACACAGCAGTGAAAGAATGCCACACTCGAAGTCCGATGGTGATGTTCCTGCGTCATCTTCGTCTACCTCAGCTTCCTGTCACGGGGGACACGCCTCCAACGTCCTCAGACAGTCCACAGAGAGGGCTGAGGGCCCGACCCTGCCCCTGCCCCACCGCCCATCAGCCGGCCACGCATCCAGCTCCCCCGGTCCCGCCCGTGCCCGACTGCGCGCCGGGTGCCTGGCAGAGGCGCACCAACTGTGGGAGCCTCGGGCCCTGCTCCAGGACGCAGGCGTGAGCGCGGTTCAGGGACGTGGCGAGTTTGTTCTTGCTGCTTGGATAAGGGAAGGCTCTGGAAGGAAATGCTATCTGAAGTGGGCCCTGAAGGAGGAATTGGGGTTTTCCAGGTGGACAGGTAAGGCCCGAGTCCCCATCATTGACTGTGCGCTCAGCACCGCTGCGGTTTGTCGAAGACAGGCTCACCCACGGTGAGCCCACGGTAGGCACCCCATGGCAGATGCCGGCATCAATGTCCTGGGGCAGAGACGACGCAGTGCAGCTAGACTTTGAAGGGAGGACAGGAGGTGAGAAAATGTGGACCTGGGACGTCGCTGGCCACCGCCAGAGGCCTGGGATGGCTGGGTGCAGTTTGCTGGGATGACCTTGGGATCGGCTGTGTTGGGGTGAGGACGCCGTCAGGGACGAGTGGAGGGCGACATGGCCCTGAAATTCTTACGCTGCCGCCCGAGGAGCTCCCTTGTGCAGGGGCGGCTGCGTGGAGCCCCTGTGGCCCCGGTCCGCACTCTGAGCGGGGACTACGGAGGCCCACGGTAGGGATTTGGGACATTTAACCTTGAAGAACGATGGTTGCCATTTGTGGGCTGTTTTCGATGCGTCCGACCTCACGCTGAGCCCGGCAGAGTGGAGACCATGGTAACAGGAATTGCAGCAGTGGCGGTGTGAGGACTGAGGGGCTCAGGCACTGCTGGACACACTTTTCATACATTAATTCATTTAATGAAACAAGTACTGTTATTGTCTCTAGTTTACAGGAGGCGATGCTGAGGCACAGAAAAGGTGAGGGTTCTCCCAGCGCAGCTCATCCAAAAGTGACGGAGCCAGTGCTCACGCTCAGGCCGCGCGGACACGGGCCCAGCTCACGCTCAGGCCACGCGGACACGGGCCCAGCTCACGCTCAGGCCACGCGGACACGGGCCCAGCTCACACTCAGGCCACACGGACATGGGGCCAGCTCACGCTCAGGCCTCGCAGA
>NW_027397142.1:4148413-4148576 GCF_003265705.2 Callorhinus ursinus | reverse complement strand
GCTCATGCTCAGGCCACATGGACGTGGGGCCAGCTCATGCTCAGGCCTCGCAGACACAGGCCCAGCTCACGCTCAGGCCATGCGGACACAGGCCCAGCTCATGCTCAGGCCACGCGGACACAGGCCCAGCTCACGCTCAGGCCACGCAGACACAGGCCCAGCT
>NW_027397142.1:4140846-4148403 GCF_003265705.2 Callorhinus ursinus | reverse complement strand
GCCACGCAGACACAGGCCCAGCTCACGCTCAGGCAATGCAGACGCAGGCCCAGCTCATGCTCAGGCCTCGCAGACACAGGCCCAGCTCACGCTCAGGCAATGCAGACACAGGCCCAGCTCACGCTCAGGCCTCACAGACACAGGCCCAGCTCACGCTCAGGCCTCGCAGACACAGGCCCAGCTCACGCTCAGGCCACGCGGACACAGGCCCAGCTCACGCTCAGGCCACGTGGATGTGGGGCCAGCTTACGCTCAGGCCGTGCAGACGTGGAGCCCGCACACAATGAGCATGTTCCAGACTTGGTGCACAATGTGTCTTTTCCTGTGACATTACAACCTGAGGCTGCTTTGCATCGATTACTGCTGATCCCCAGGCGGCCTTATGAGGTGACCTCTGTCATCCCAGCTTTCCAGGTGAGCCGAATGAATCCCAGAGAGGTCACCTGCTGGACAGGATTCAGGCTCAGCGCGGCAGACCCACAGTCCAAGGTCCTCCCACTCAGGGACTCTCTTGGATGCACTGTGGGAACCACTGGCCGTTTCTGGAGTGGATGTTCAAAGCCACATTTTGGAGTCCTCTTCTCTCTGCAGTGTGTGGGGGAGATACATGCCTCTTCCCTCCCCTATGACATCTGGGCAAACCTGGGGTAAGTAATAGGAAATCGGGAAGATGACCTCCATCCCCCCAACCCCACGACCCAGGGTCAAATGTGCCCATGGCAAGACACTGCAGCAACCCTCCGATTATTATTATTATTGGCATAATAATAATCCCTATGAACAACAGCAATAACTATAATGACAGATTTGCAAATGTTGACGATGTTTTGCTTGCTGTATCTCCTTTCATCTCAGGATATCAAAGTACCTTGAAAATATTAATTAAACCCTGGGAAATAAATATCATTATGTCAATGTTAGGAAGGGGGAAACTGAGGTACCAGGAGGTTAGGTGCTTTGTGATGGGCCACCCAGAGGCAAAAATCAAGGGAAGAGGGTATTTCCCCCATATGCTATGTTTTCTTCAAAGTCTCTGGCTCAGAATATTTGTATTACATTCCTTGAAGCGTCTATTTTGGGTCTGGAACCATACTAGGTTATGTGAGCTATCTAAAATAAACATTCAGATTTATGCCCTTTAATTGAAGAAAAAATATACATATGTACATCTAATGGAGATAATACATGAACTGTCTGATCACTATTCAAAACTGTTGTCAAAAGAGCAAGAGAATGGGACTCCATGGGGAAGGACAGGCAGATGGTCCCTTCAGACACGTGGAATTTGGGTCAAAGGTGAGAGGGCTTTTCAGGTAAAGAGTCACATCAGCCCAGCATGCAGGAGACTGCAGAGAAACAGGCTTGACCCAGGAATGACATGTCCCAAGCAGGGAGCACAGGAGACGCGCTTGGGTGGGGTGCATCCGGCTGAAGGTTTCCGACTTCGAGCTGAGAAATCTGCACTAGATGCAGCAGGTGTTGCATATGGTGGTTTCTGGAGTGTGCAGAGAGGAGCTCCAGGAAAGAGAGTGTGAGCCAGGGCGGTGAATGCAGGCCGCCGTGGGAATGGGCCGCCATGGAGTGGCCCCCGGCATTGTTGGACACACAATGGAGGACACTGCCCCTGCCATGCACCTGCCATTCTAAAGGATGTCAGTGGTTAAAACAAACCTCCCTGAAAAAAAGGATCTTTTTGTTCTACACAACTACTGTGATTACTGCCCCCTCTTACTAATGTATAGGTAAGCTTCAAACGAGCACATTTTTTATCGTTTATTCCTTATTAAGCATTTTATTTACGTGGAAGGTGACTTGGGGAACCCCCAGTTAGACTCTGCTACACATGTCCATTTCATTTAGAGAGCAGGTTTGCAATGGATCGGGATCATCTGAGTCCACTTTGGGCAAAGCTCCGGTCTCCAAACCCTGCAATTAAGAGAGAAGCCTCAAAGTAAGCAATCATCAGGACAAAGACACAGACCCTGAGTGTCTGTTATTTCTATCTGACTACTTGAAGTTTTAAGTTTCTATTTAAAATTCAAAACAGTGAAACAGATTGCAAACGGCAGAGCGATAAGATTTCTGTTGGGTAAGTACAAATTTTTGTTCATACGTGAAATACGCCACTGCATTTGAATAATATCTTTAAAATTGGAATTCATTCTTTTACAAATGTTGCTTGCTTTGACTCTAAAGAACAAATCCAGAAAATGATCATTCTTGTTTGATTTATTATGTGATGATTTCTGGAAATCACTTGTTGTCCAGGGGAGGAAGGTGTTAAAAATGATCCTCTCTGGGGGTCACAGTGCACAAAAATACGTGACCGGAGGGCCGGAAAGATGACCCGCAGGGGGTGTGTGGCATTCATCGGGGTGGGTGGGGTGAGGGAAGCAGGTTCAAGGCCATGAGGACGAGGAGGGGGTCAGTCCATGTGTTTTACCAGTGAGAGGTGTCTGGAGACAGCAAAGCAGAGGGAAGGGCTTTCTTGGCCCTCCCACAAACTATTCGGCAAGTTTGTCCCGAAATGCATTGTTCCACAATTGTTCTTGCTCCTTTCCTGGGCCTCTGTCTCTCTAAAAATTAAGTTCCACAACAGAAACCGCACTGTGATGTTTCTTTGTGTCCCCGCCATGCCCAGCGCGGTGCTGGGTGAGATCAGCTGGTGTGTTCCCCGGAGGACTCTTTGCAAACAACGGCTGTCCTTGTCAAGGTCATTTGTTTCTGCACAGGGAGAGCTTTCTCAGTTTGAGATAAGGACTGGCTGAATTGTGTTCATCAAACCCTCCGGGTATCTGATGCCCTGCCACGTGTGCATGGTACCAGCGCGCCGAGTGAGTGTGAAAGCAAAGTACGACGTGGCCCAGCGAGGATGGGTTTGCAGTATGGTCAGAATGTGACGTTACAGACGCAAGCCACTCCGGCAAACCAAGGGGAGGGTGGGTGTCCAGACGTGCTTCTCGGACTGTGAATCCAGGAAGGCTTCAGGAGGGCAGTGAATTCTGGGCTGGGTCTTGAAGAAAGTTGGGTTTGGACAGGAGCTGTGAGCGGGATGGGCGCTGTGGGGGGTAAGGTCATGTCCTCTTCAAAAACTCAAAGGGTCAAAAGTTGGCCATCAAGACCTCCTGCCCCCTCATTTGTGTAAGTGATGCTTTGGGGAGTCCTCACTCACGATGCCCAGGGAGACCCTGAAATGCTTGGATGTCCAAAAATTGTCAGGAGGTGTGTGGGAGAGATTGAAACACATCTTGGGAGCTCATCGTTAAACTCCTCTTGTGTCCACTCAGCCATCCAGAGCCATGCACATTCTGCTCTTGTTCTCCTGACTCGCTCAGGCCCACACTCAGAGTCAGGGCGGAGAGATGCCAGGGTGGGGACTGAGAGACCTCCCTGCTCTTCCCTATCATCCAAACCACACTGGGGCTCCCAGGAGCCTGGGAGCTAAGTCGTGGGGTGTTGGTCCCTCCTTAGGAGAGGAGCCCGTTCCATAGAGGAACGTGGAAAACGCAGAAACCCCACAGTCTGGAGCAAAACTGAGCTGCACATTCATCCAGCTGTTGACACACCCTCTCGCTCCCTGGGCCTGCACTCCTCAGTCCTCTGGCACTGTCCCTCCCACCCCAGGCCGTCACCCACATCCAGGCCCTGAGCTATCCCTGCTCGGCTCTGCTTTCAACTCAGCCCAGCAAATGTGCCCAGGATATTAGCTAATGGCTCAGCATTGGGGCTTTCTGCTCTTTAAAAGGAAATAATTCTTTGCCATCAAAGAGTGCCCAGGACCACAAGAAAAGGGGGGGTAAGGGTGAGCCAATAGCTGGAGGGTCTGATATTTTGGGAGGGGGCTTTCCTCGCGCTTCCTCCAGTCATGCACATGCCTACACACGCACACATGGACGCGCACACCGGCAGCCCTCTGCTCTGCTCGCAAGGGGCCTGGCCCGAGCTGGGGACGCCGCCCTCGCTCCACACACCTGGGAGGAGCTGTAAGCGCCCACGGAGCATGTCAGGTGGCTGCCAGACGGTGAGCAACCTTGCCAGTAGTCCTGGAGATAGAGTCCGCCTGGCTCCCCCAGCGTGTCCCCTCTGCTGCCTCGCCAATAGCACCTATGGTGCTCATTCTTCTGTTTTAATAAGTGGTTGCTACAAGTAATCAACAGCAGTTTAATGATACTGAAGGATATTTCAAAGCTGAATGCTGTGTTGTTGTTTTGGGTCGTTTTAAAATGATCAAATCATGATAATCCCATTCTTATCTGGTGATCAGATAGGAGCAAAACTCCGTGCTCAGGAAAGCGACTGGACGTGCAGTCAGGAATGCTCGCGGTAGGCTCGCGGCTCCGCTGGGCCGAGGCGGCGGCGGGGAGACAGTCTGCGGTGCCAGGCTGAGAGGGTCACCCTTGGCCCTGGCATTCAGCTTTAGACAAGGGCATTTTTAAAAAAGATTTTATTCATTTATTTGAGAGACAGAGCGAGAGAAAGACAGAGCATGAGCGGGGGGACGGTCAGAGGGAGAAGCAGGCTCCCCACTGAGCAGGGAGCCCGATGTGGGGCTCGATCCCAGGACCCTGAGATCATGACCTGAGCCGAAGGCGGATGCTTAACCAACTGAGCCGCCCAGGCACCCAGACAAGGGCATTTTATGCCAGATCATGACATTTGACTTCCCCTACAGAAATGGAAGTAGAGAATGTTCTTTCCAGGTGAATCCCAGGGTCCCGGCACCAGGTCAAACGGAGCTCACACGGCCCAGCACTGGGTGTCATGCTGGGCCCTCTGTTTGTCAAGGGTCAGTTGCCTGGGGTGCAGGGGAACCACTGGCTGGAGAGACGGCACTCTGGTGACCGGAGCAGATCCTGCTCTGCATCTCGCAGTCTGACGACACGCCTTGCCTGTTACAGGGCAGCAGTACTCAGGTGCAGGAATGTGAAGTGTCAGAGGCCATCATCGGCCACCCCCTCTCCTTCAGGCAGGTGAATGTCTAAAGCACCGTCAGCATCACCATTACTAGTGCTGAGAACGGCGACACCACCAAATTACCTTCGTACATGAAACATTTAATTTTCAGAGCTCGTTCCCTGCGGAGGTCTGGGAAGTAATGGGCTATGGTGGGTCAGTGTGTTACTTGGGGATGGGACTCTCCTCCGGCTGGCGGTGATCTATGACCCAGCATAAGCAGGAGGTGGAGGGGCTTCCTCATCCCCATTCCCAGGAGACTGGGACCGCCGGACCCACGGGCCACTGTCCCTGCCAGCCTGTCTCCTTTTCCCCAACTCGGTCCAGGAAAGTCTTTTCGAGGACCCACAGGGCAGAACTGTTAATGCTCTAATGATGGGCTTGCACATAAGAAGTGTGTGCGAACCGGATGAACAGAGAAACAAGTGTGCAAACTTCTTTCCTAGCATTCTGGGGCTGGACCCCGGGAAACAGAAGGCTTACAGGTATGCCGAGGGCATGAAGGCATGGAGCCCAGGATAAAGGCTTGAGTCCCGGGTCTGGCACTGGGCAGAACTGCTCTGAGTTCCTGCTGTTTCTCCCCGAACCTCCTCAGCCGCCCCACCCTCCTGTCTGTGGGCACAGGGGCCGGGATGCAGATGTGGCTTTAACATCAGAGACGTGTGTGGCCCAGCAGCTAAGTGAAGGGGCAGGAATCAAGGGGCACCGGAGGAGTCCATCTGTGTCACCAGAGCCACCCATTTGGAGCTCCATCTGCAGGTTAAGGCACTGAGTACATCCTGCCAGTGTTCTAGAAGCACAGCTAGAAAGGGAAACGCTCTGTGGCTACATCTAGTCAGCACCGTGGCAATACCAATTAATACAGAAGTATTTACGCTCCTGTAATAAGTACTAATGCTATAGATTTTGCAGAAACCATATTTCCCTTTAATGAAAATCCTGTCTTCCATTGTGAAAAGCTCAGTGGCTCCTGAAGCTGGAAGCCCGTCCTGGAAGTGCACTTGCAGATCGAGCCGGTCCTGCCTCTGATCCTGCTGCAGACATCGCCACCAGGCAGAAAGGAAAGCGGTTTTGTCCAAGGGGCCACACTCGATTACCTGGTCTGGATGCCCAGCTTCCTAATCTCGGCCAGATGGGGAAGGAACGAAGTGTCAAAGGTAAACTCCTGCACCGTTTTGGGAGAACGCCCGCACCCACCCCTTGCCCCCTCCTTAGCTAGGATGCTTCCGCCCCTGACTGCCGACGCCACACCCCCAAAATGGGCTTCCAACAGGCCGGCACCCCGGACCTCTGCACTGACCTCCTTCTCCAACTCTGCAGGAGCATCCAAGTGCCCATGGGGCTGGCTTCTCACGTTTTTCTCTCCCCGTCCTGTGTCATTTGCTTTTGGCGTTGGGTCCTCAGCTGGACACCCAAGCACGCTGGTCGGGCAGGTGGATGTGTTGCGGAGGTCAGCATGACCACATGTCACCATCATCCACCTGTCAAAGGGGAGACGTGTCCCCAGGGCTCAACTAGACATTTCCCAGTTTCTCCCGGGTGCCACTCTGTGTATTTCAAACATCTGGTGAATGACGGCACCCAGAAGGAGTCATGTTCTAGCTTCCGGAGCTGGAGGAAGCTGCTGCCTCCCTGTGGGGTGTGGAGGGGCACCAGCAAGAAGTCCTTCTGCCCCGGGAGGCCTCCGGCAAAGCCCCACAAATCCTCTGACAAATCGACAGTAGTCCCTGGTCGGGGGAGCTCCTTAGGCCACAATCTGCCCATAAAGAACGGAGACAAACTTCTCAGAGCTGACCTGGCAGGAGCAGGGAAGGGAAGAGAGGAGACAAGCCCAGGGAGGGGGCGCTGCCCACAGGAGCCCAGATGTGCAGCAGCAGTAGGCATCGGGGTCCCTGGGCAAGGGGCCAGCAAGGACAGAGCGCCCCGGGAGGTGAGAACAGCTACAGACAAGCCGCGCACCCCCTGGGTGGCCAGACCGGCCTGGAGCATGGGGCAAATTGCTTTGCAGGGAGCCCAAATTAGGCATACATTAGAGTTTCTGCTCTCAAGAAATCAGTTGATTTCCCCTCTGTTTAAATCAATCAGAGACACCCACAAATGGCAATCTGCAAGCCTCTCCGCATCTACCTCCCGTCTGGCTTGCTGCCCGGCAATCACTCATCTGCATCCTAATCCGAAGCAATTCACCATCCGCGCTCGAGTGGCGCGTCTCTGATCTCGAGAGTCATGTTTATCTTGCACACGTTCCCTCCAACGTGCTTCTGCCAGGCCCCAGGCGGCGCACTCAGTGTTTCTGTGTCCACACCTCCATCTCCAGCACGGCCACCAGAGGGGCGGCTCATCCAGGAATGGGCGAGGAAAGGAGGTGGGAACACCGCATCCTCCGGCTCCATGGGATGCAGGTCACAGACCCTCCAACGGTGAGGGCCCAGGGCCAGCCCTGGTCAGTCCCGCGTCATCCAGAGCGGTGACTGACCCTTGCATTGTCCTCACCTACATTGTCCTCATGTGCACAGTGCAAACCTGGGCAGTCCTCACCTGCACTGCCTTCACCTGCACAGTCCTCACCTGCACGGTCCTCACCTGCACTGTCCTCACCTGCAC
>NW_027397142.1:4140092-4140446 GCF_003265705.2 Callorhinus ursinus | reverse complement strand
AGTCCTCACCTGACAGTCCTCACCTGCACAGTCCTCACCTGCACGGTCCTCACCTGACAGTCCTCACCTGCACAGTCCTCACCTGCACAGTCCTCACCTGCACTGCCTTCACCTGCACTGTCCTCACCTGCACTGTCTTCACCTGCACGGTCCTCCCTGCAGGGTCCTCACCTGCACTGCCTTCACCTGCACTGTCCTCACCTGTACAGTCCTCACCTGCACAGTCTCACCTGCAGTGTCTTCACCTGCACTGTCCTCACCTGCACAACCCTCACCTGACAGTCCTCACCTGCACAGTCCTCACCTGCACGGTCCTCACCTGACAGTCCTCACCTGCACAGTCCTCACCTGCAC
>NW_027397142.1:4122569-4140082 GCF_003265705.2 Callorhinus ursinus | reverse complement strand
CACTACCCTCACCTGCACAGTCCTCACCTGCACAGTCCTCACCTGCATGGTCCTCACCTGCACTGTCCTCACCTGCACTGTCCTCACCTGCATGGTCCTCACCTGACAGTCCTCACCTGCACGGTCCTCACCTGCACATTCCTCACCTACACTGTGCTCACCTGCACGGTCCTCACCTGCACAGTCCTCACCTGCACGGTCCCCACCTGCACAGTCCTCACCTGCATGGTCCTCACCTGCACAGGCCTCACCTGCATGGTCCTCACCTGCACTGTGCTCACCTGCACGGTCCTCACCTGCACAGTCCTCACCTGCACGGTCCTCACCTGCACTGTGCTCACCTGCACGGTCCTCACCTGCACTGTGCTCACCTGCATGGTCCTCACTTGCACAGTCCTCACCTGCATGGTCCTCACCTGCACAGTCCTCACCTGCACAGGCCTCACCAGCACTGTGTTCACACCTGTACTTTTCATATCTCCCTTGTCCACACATGACTTTTCCTCACCTGCTTGTGCCCACAGCTGCACCATCCACAGTAACCTATCCAGATCTGCTTTGCCACTGCTTCACTCTGTCTACAGCTGCCCTGTGCACACCTGCCCTGTGTCCACACCTGCCGTATCCCTGCATCTGCACCGTGTCACAACTACATTACGTCTAGGCCTGCCCTGTGAGTGCTTGTCCTCTCTCTGTTCCTGCACTGTGTTCACACCCACACTGGGGCCATGTCTGCACTTTGCAATGTTGCAGCAGTTGCAGGTGATTACACTTGGGCCCATCCTCGAGGAGCTTAGTCTCCTTGAACATATAGGAATTACATATATCAATCCTGCCTTCAGAAATGTTTCTTATGATCAATGCACTAAGAATGGTTTTTCCATTTTTAAATGGTTGGAAAAAAACAAGAGAAGAAAAAGACTTTATGATATGAGAAAATTACATGAAATTCAATTTTCAGGTTCATAGATAGAGTGTAATTGTAACACTGTGCTTGTTCACCCGTGGCTGGTGCCTGGCTGCCTGGCTCTACCACGGGAGAAACTACAGCAGAGACCACGTGTCCGCAGAGCCTGGAGTATTTAACACTCTACCTTTCAGAGAAAATTTTGCAGACCCCCTAATCTGGACTCTTAAATTCATCAAGGCAGGGACCATGACCTCCAGCCAACATTGTGTCCCATCGCTTCCCCAGACTTGGCATCGGGGGCATTTTTAACGTGTAGAATGAAAGAAGGAAGGAATGAAGGAAGGAGGGGAGGAAGGGAGGGAAGATTAAATACTGAGGCTCTTTAGTAAATAAATCTCCAACTTTTAAGGACCCTTTAGGAGAATATTTTACATGCTGGAAGATTCCTGTGGTCCAGTTGCAGATTTTTTCCGCTCAACTTATTTTAAAAGTATTTCCCATTAGTGGTTTCATAACCGAAAGTCCCGGGACAGTCCCTCCTCCAGGAAGCACCCCTGAGTTTCACTTTTCCCTGGCCTCTCGGCCTCTATCCAGGAAGAGCTGGCTTCCGCGACCGGATTTCTGCACGGAGCCCACGGACTGACTTTTCAAAAGGTCCTTCCCTGAGCACTAGCGTCTCCTCGGCAAGCCCTGGGTGGAGCCGGGCGGCTGAAGTGTGCAAAATTCCCTCTGGTGCCTCTTCCTCCCCTTCTGTCCGAGGGACCCTCACTCTCTTTCCACGGCATCCGCAGGCAACATCATGATGCTGTGCTGGACACCAAAGTTCCTGAAATTTCTGTACAACTTACAATAGTGCTTTTCTGCTGACTTTCCTAGGGTCCTTCCCGCGAGGGGCACTGGCTCTTCTATTTTGCCATTTTGTTCCACCCCGGGGTTGTCTCCCGTCAGCCAACTTAGACATCGTCTAGACGAGGCTTCTAAACATCCGTGTGGTTCTCACAGCTGAACTCCGGGCTGAGATGGTAAAAGATGGTATATGCTTACAGCCCCCAAACATGTCACGGCACGCAGACAAGCACAGTCCTAACATACGACACGCAGCACATGAACACGCGGGGTTCAGAGTTTGGCCCTGCCACTTATTCCCAGCTAGTCCGAAACAGATAAAAATGCCAGCTTCTTCAAGTTGGAATAAGAATTACTTGAAAAAATGTATGCAGAGTGCAAAATTCCCAGCTTTCGTGGCCATGCAGTGTAAGTTCTTCCCCAGGCTCCATGGGGCAGAAAGTGGGGTCTTCTTTTTATGTTTCATGCCCAAGAGCTCCCAGCGCAGGTTTGTGTGGCTCAAGACTATTGTTGAATGCCTCTCAGTGATGATAAAATAGAGCTAACTATTGCCTGGGAATCTGTTGGTTGGATGCTCTGAGATGAAAACACAATGGAAACAGGGTTGTCAGATTTTGCAACTAAAAACAGAGGCTACACAGTTAAATTCGAATTTCACATTAACAACAAATAATTTTTTGGTATAAGTATGTCCCGTAAAGCATTTGTCATTGATCTAAAATTTTAAAGTTAACTGGACATCCTCTATCTATCTGGAAACTCTAGATGGAAGCGATTTCAGAATCCCATTTATGGGAGAATAGAGGTGAAGAACATAGAAGGTCTGCATTTCTTCCCAACGGAAGGTCCTGGGAGATAAACTACCAGATTTCCTGCAATGTGTGACTCACTGTTCTTTACGGGGATTTGCCTCAGCCTGTTGACCTAGATCCAAAACATCGAATCAGGAAGATGTGGGGATGCACCTGAGGTCGAAGAAGGGCTAGGAAGCTAGAACTGGCTGACCTACATTCTTGACTCCCTAGAGCATTTCTATCAGAACTTAGAATAGATGCTTGTTGTTCCACGCATTTGAAGGCAAATTGAACTAAATTTTCGGTGCTCTATTCTTCCTCAAATTTGAGACATCTTATCAAAATGATAATAACATTTCTCATTGCAGGTTTGATCTGATCTGAACTTACTGCATCTTATCAAAAAAGCACAAATAAGTTTTCTAAGTCTTTGTGTAAGTACATAAATACCGGGTTGTTTTTTCCTGTAGTTACGCTTTAAGGAACACTTTTGAAAACCGTGTTCTGTTTCTCCCTCATTGACAAATGATTCCTTTCTTGCTCTCATAGTGGTTCTTAATGCTTCCTGATAAACCAGCACAATATTTATGATCGTTATTCATTGTCCACCTTTATTATTTCTTACACTCCCGTGTGTATAGCAAAAATGCTCAAAGATAGCAGCACCAATTAAAAGGTAAAGCGAGCCTAAGGAGCTCTTTCTTTGTAATAAGTAATCCATTAAATGCCACCAAGACTGTTCCTCCTATAAAACGTATGTCAACATAATCTCAAATACATTTTATAAAGTACTAGTAGTAAGACATTAAAAATGACAAAAATGTCTTTAATCTATTAAAAAATGTAATCACCTGAGATCGTTTGCTGCACAATAAAATAAATATTGCCCAGACTTGTCTCTCCAGTCGGCAGTTGCTCTGTGAGGCAGGGAGACCAGCACTTTCTAGCAGTTCATCAGTAAAAGTCCATCACTTCTTTCCTCACACTGAAGGGGAATGCTCTTCTTGCAATTCAGGACATATGAAGGATGTTGCCGCATATTGCCTTCTTCTTTTGGGAAAAACGAACACACCGTGTTTTCAAAGTTGAAATACATCCATTAATCAGTCAGTAATCACTGCTTTCAAGAGCCAGAGAGAGCTTTACAGTTTGGAAGTGCAAGTCTTCCTCTGCCCCAGTCCCCGCCAAATACCAAGCCAACAAATATGCAAATACAGCCCTCAGATCAGTTGACACACCTGTCGTTCCACAGGCCCTCACTCCACATGTAGGAGGAGCAGTGCATGCACAGGAAATGGGAATGATCTGGAGCGGGCACATCCCGGAAGGCTAAAGGAGAGCTCGAGCACTGGGGGGGGAGGGGAGGGAAAGGTCGACGCTGACCAGGCTGCTGAGGCTAAGAGCTCTTTGGCTTCCCCTTATTTCCATGACGATGGGCAAGTGCAGTAAACAGTAGACTTTCTTGTTACGTTTATCTGAATAATAAAATGAAATCTCCTGGAGATGCACTGAGAATATGTTTGTCCTAGACTGAAAAGTCAATCCTATTTCAGTTTATTATGCAGGGTCTTAGGGGCTGTATGCTCAGCCTTCGGTCTGCCCTGTACGCCTGATGCTAAACCACACCTCAAAAGCTATGGCGGCTCATGTCAGCAATTTTTGAAGGCTTTTGTTTAAATTGTGGTACAAATCCCATATAACATTTATCATCTTAACCCTTTTCAAGCGTACGGTTCAGTGGTGCCAAGTATCCTCACGTTGCTGTAAAACGGATCTCCGGAACTTGTTCATCCTGCAAACATGAAACTCTCTGCCCCGTAAGCAACAGCCCCCCTTACCCCTAGCTCCCAGCCACGGGGGCTCACTGTCCAGTGAGCGGGGAGGGACCTGAGAATGTGTCACCTGTAAAGGCCTTCCCGGTGCGCTGGTGATTCTGAGGCCCCCTTGAAAGGCATCTCTAGCCCCAGCCCTTCTTCTTGACACGATCTGAACGAAGGCCCGTTCGTATCAACAAGACAAAAGCGCGGTGTCCTGATCCTTGCAGGTGGCTGGCGCCTTGGCTCTGCTGAACACCGGCAACATCGTTGGGCAGGTTACGTAGACACACTGGGCCTCGTTTTCCTCATCTGTCTGCTGAACAGAACAAACTCTTGTTTCACAAAGTCTAAGCAAGATTGGGTACGAGCCCCTTAGCCCACCGTGCGGCTCATAGTGGAGGCTCAATAAACGCGAGGGGTTACCGCGTTGCTTGCACGAGACCCTCTTTGTTTGATTTGTAGGTGACAAATTTGGGTTACGCCACCCAGCTGCAATATGTAAATTAAATCACCTGAGGACATGTGATGACATCAAATTTCTCCAGTTCAGTGGCTTTGATTCTTGGTTGCAAATGAGAATCATCCAAAAAAAAAAAAAAAAAACCCCAAAACAAAACTATTTAAAAATACCACATCCTGGGCCTCAACCAGATGAAATAAATCAGAGTCTTGAGGCGGGGGGAGCAGGTCTGAGCATTTCTGCAGAGTCCACAGGTGTTTTTTGTGGTGAAGTAGAAGACGAGAAGCGCTGCTCTAGGTTATGGGAGCCATGAGGTGAGAACATCAACCTGGAGAGGAGAGGTTTTCCTGCAAGGCGGGGTGGCGGGCGGTGGTTCTCTGCTCAGAGGGTTTGTCCAGGTGGCTCTCGAGGGGAAAGTTTGGCTACTGTGTGACCAGAAGCAGTGCAGACCTGGGGAGTTCAAGACCATGGGAGTCTAAAAGGAAGAATAGCAAGAGTGAATATCGACAGCGGAGCAGGCACCGGGTTGGACCACAGATAAGATGCTCTGCAGGCAAGAACGAGGGGGCGGCCGTGTGCTGGGGTCTCTCATGTTTCTCATGCCCTCAGAGGTCGTGTTTGTGTGTCTGCTTTGAGCAGCAGCGTTGTGGGTTTTTTTTTAAGATTTTATTTCTTTATTTGACAGAGAGAGAGACACAGCGAGAGAGGGAACACAAGCAGGGGGAGTGGGAGAGGGAGAAGCAGGCTTCCCGCGGAGCAGGGAGCCCGACGCGGGGCTCGATCCCAAGACCCTGAGGTCGTGACCTGAGCCGAAGGCAGACGCTTAACGACTGAGCCACCCAGGCGCCCCAACAGCATTGTGTATTTTACTAGGTAAAGATGGGGCTCCTAGCACCTCGGGTCCTCATCTGTTGGATTCGTGGATTAAATAAGATAAGTACGTCCCTGCGCTAGGATAAAGCCACTCCCAAGGTTTGAGAGTTGTCACCTTACCCAGTGCCCCCATCCAGGAGCCCAGGGAATGCTCTCTGCCCATGGGATGGGATGACCTTCACGTCATTCAGTCTTTCCTTTCAACGTCCAACCACGAATCATTCCTACATCTCTGGCCTAACTATAGCGTTCAATCCCACGTGATCCAGCCCCATGCACTGCCCATCCTCTGCCTGCCCCCGGCCCAGACAGGGTCTGTGTGTGTGGGCTAGGCCACAGGAATTCTTGGCTTTGTTGTAGTTCTGCTAAGTGAAGTTTTATTTAACTTTAAACTGTTTCTGTCTCTTTGGTAGCAGCTTTTTCAGTGGCTTGTACAAATGCCGGAAAAGTTAATAGGCTAAAATTCAAACAAGACAGAAATGATGAAGATTTATGTTTTGTTTTGGAGTTTCAAGGACACATTTCTCTACATCTTTAAAACTAAAGAAAAACCCCATATTCATGGAGGGCGGTCCATTGGTAACCCCCACCAAGGAGGTGTGACATAACATTTTCTCCAGGTCTCAGAAGCTCTGATGTTCTGATTAGTCGTGTGGCTCGATTGCGCACCTCAGGTCCTGTTTTCTTTAAGACACGCTCCCAGAGGCGACGCTCAGCCAGGTGGCCCAGATGCGGGTTCAGCAGGATGGAGGACGGGTGAGCAGCCAGAGGGCCGCTCCCAGACAATGTCCCAGCGGCACAGTGCCAACTCCTGATGTGCACCTCGTCTCCCAGATCAAACTCAGCCCAACTTTGGATTTCTCCCTTTACCCCTGCTCTTCCGAAGCCCCATTTTCGATTCCTCCTTGCCACCAACCCTCCTTGGGACAACTAATAACAAGTGAGAACAGCCGCGCATGTCCCAGGGCCTTCTGCCTCTTTCTTCCGCATGCCTTCTGCTTCTCATCTCCCTGGTCACCCGACAGAAGCGAGCCCCGGCCCCAGGTCCAGGCCGCGAGACCCCCGACAGGGCCTCCAATGAGGGCTCTCCCGAGCCTGGCCCTGCCTGTGCTTGCATAGAGGCCTTTGTTGATCGGTTCCTGATTCCCGCTCCTCCTGCCCTTCCCGCCGGCCCCCGCCCCGGCATGTCCACAATACAGTCCTCCCTCAACGACCACTTCCTCCTGAAGGCCCTCTTGGACCACCCCTTCCACGGGAGTCTCTCCACAAGGTCGGCCCATACCAGCCACACAGCCTGTGGGGTTAGTGATTCTTTCAAAGCTGGTGTTCAAGAGGGTGCACTGCTCTTGAGGAAGACAGGGACAGAGGGAGCTCTCCATCAACTGTGGCACGGTGAAACAAGGGACTCCTCTGGGTCACCTTGTATTGATGCAAGAAACACCTGGACACCTGAGACTCTGACGACAACCTCTTGCGACCTTATAGGCACCACGTGCAGGGAACCGGGAGCCCAGGGGCAAAAATGCAGTCCCTGAGGGAGGGACGCAGTGACATTTTACAAGAAGTAAAAGAAGTTTGAAGCATCATTTAACCCCCTCTTCCCTAATAACTAGCCCAGAAATAGAACCAAAACAAAAGCATTATTAAGAACGCACGTAGGATCTATTTTTATAGAACACCGTATCTCTGTTCTACACAAATTTGCTTCTAGGTTAGCTACTGAAATGCAGTAATGAAGATCTATCAGTGTAAGTGTGAGGCAAAATGTCACAGGCTTGACATAATATTGGCATAAATATTTGTTTTCGAGTCTCCCTGTTCAGAGTGGACATTTCCTAAATTTGAAGGTGAGCTCTGAAAAGGAAGCACCCCACCGCAAAGATCAGGTTAAGACATTACTGTACCCGTGCAGGACGAAGGACACCTGGTTTGGCAGCCTGAGTGAGAGAGCGCGGGGGGCCTTAGCTCAGAACCCAGAGGCTCGCTTCACCCTTGGCTGCTCAGACAACTCCCGCCATGTTGCATTCCCTCGGCTGTGTTACCTTTGAAGAGGTTCTTGACAAATTGGAACGCCGGCGGGTGGCAGGATGGTGAGAAGGCTGGGCTCCACGTCACATATGAATGGGTTCAAAGGATGAAGGGACTTTATTTGTCCTGAAGAAAAGCAGGTAACAGGTGTCTTCAAAAAGCTTGTCAGAAGTGTTCCGAGCGGCCTCCAAGGTGGGAGCGGCGCGATGCAGGACCACTGGCAGAGCGTCACAAGAATGGAGATTTACGACGCTTGCAGCGATTGAAGGAGGAGCGCCTCTCCTCGGGGAGGGAGGGCCACGGCCCAGGAGCGCTGAGCTGAAGCTGGGCTACCCGCGAAGGGAGACGTGCTCGGGGGGACCCCAGGGCTGGGCTGAGTCCTGGCGTCCTTCCCGCCCCTAAGAGCATATAAAGTAGGGGACGACGAGGGTGCAGGAGGTAGGGACTGACGGGCCTACCACTGCTCTGCCGGAGAGGCTCGCTCTCCTGGGGACTCACCTCCAACAAGAGAGCGTCAAGGACAAGTGGTAGCCTCCAGGCAGGGGTGGGGGTGGATTCCTGCTCCCCTGGGACGGAACCAGAACCGGATGAAAACAGCTCCTGCACACCCCATCTGCCCTGGTATTGTTTTCCACTTCCTGCGCCCTGCCCAGCCCGCTCTGCACATCCTGCCTTCTGCCCCCCGGGGCCCCCCTCTCTGGCAAATCTTGGGTGACGGGGGGATGGCCGAGCGCCCCGCGGGAGGCTTGAGGCAGACAGGGCAGCCTGAGCTGGCTGTGCGGATACTGCCGGCCGGTTCCGGAGGTGGATATTGGTTGAAATCACTCCCGAAAGTGGGGTCTTGCCTGGAGGGAAGGCCTCCCACAGGCCCGCAGGGCTGCGTCCGGCACTGCTGAACCGCGCTGGAAACGCAGACAGGAGCGAGAAGGTGGGGACGAGCAGAGCAGCCGCTGTCTCCCCCCGGGGTCGCGGGTGTCTTCATCTAATTAGCACCGGGGCTGAGCCAGGGCTCGGCTTCCTTTGGGAAGCCTGCGGACGAAGGTGTGTGACGACAGGCTCGGCTCTCAAGGGCCGGGCCCTGAAATGTCAGGCAGGGAGGCGTGGCGCCCTGGATGGAGACCAGCTGGGCGGCGGGACACTTGTAGCCACTGACTAGATCTGTGATCTTGAGCAAGTCGGTCCCAAAATTATAAAGTCCTCTTAGAAGGTTCAACTCTGAAAACCATCCAGTTCTTAACTCCTGTTTACATATTTGGTCTGTGTTTGTATTGATGGAAAATATCAGGGTCGTACCTAGAACCACAGAAGCTAAGGGTTGGAAGGATCTAATTGTGAAATGCTTCAGCTGGAAAGCTGTGAAAAAAATCTTTTATTGGAAGGGGAAGAAGCAACATTTCATAAAATTTTAATTTTCTATTAAAAAATGTGTGATCAGGATGGATGAGTTAATGTAACTCATTTGTTAAATGAGGCAAATGGACACAGGGAGGGCATCCTCTCTTTATCCTATACTCTCCAAATTCCTCCAAATCTAGAAAACCATGATTTTTAACATACTTAGGAGAACAAGTTCAGTTTTTTTAATCACATCATTCCAAGCCCACGATATTTTGTCTGCAACTTATTCTAATTTTCTTTAGTTGTATTTCCATCATCCACTCACAAAGCAAGATGTGCCTGTGACATAAATAGATCCAGTGTTTATATAAAACGTACGTTGCTGGATGATCGATGCATACTCTAGAATGCCGCACATTTTTAATAGCACTTTTGTTTTCCTTGAGTCTCTAAGCTGATTAGTGAGGATGGTGGGATTTTAATTGGGGTCCCCGTTTTCTTTTAGTCCTTGGAAGACATCACTTTTTTTCGTCCCACATAGTTAATCAGTCATGAAAATCTTCCCAGGAAGAGTTTTGTCCTTCCCTTATTCATAGAGAGAATTACCCGGCTCTGGTCAGGCAGGTTGGCATTCCATACAAAAGATATCTTAATGATGTCAAAATAATGTGTGCATTTCTCACCTTTGGACCAGAGAAAATGGAAGAGTATCTTTTTTTTTTTTTTCCTAATAGCCAATCTTTCCAAAGTACTCAGCCCTAACTTCATTGTAAGCTGGACTCGCACAAATCCTTACAAGTGTGGGCGCCTTTGCAGACCTTCCTGCCTGGGCCTCAGCGCGGCAGTGTGAACGGGGCTCTCCCTCGCAGCAGGAATGCATTTATGATCATGCATTAAGTCTGTTTTTATTTCTCGTTTTATGGAAAATGCAGCGGTAATCCCTTTAGAATGCCCCTCAGCTTAAATCTCAGAGACCGTTCACGGCCGCCTCTTAATGTCTCAAGAGTGCTTCAAGTTGTATAAGCCCCATATTCAACAGGTAAAGCCCACTTTGTTCTATAGACATGGCTGGAAATAATGTGAAATTAAAGATTTAATCTTCTGGGGGCAACTCAGCCTTTCCTTAGTCCGTCACAAAGAAACTAAAAAGTCTAGCACCTTTTCAGTGAGTAGAAAAGTCTTTGATTGGCAGGGCCTGCTGCATTGATCCCCAAAACTATGTTGCTAAAAATTTTATTAATACAATTAGGCCAAGAGCCCGCTGCACAGTCCTACATGTTGGGGGAGATTTCATTTCATGATGAAGTTTGCTTCTATTATCAACCTAATTGACAGGATTTATGGGCAGGGGGCGGGGGAGAAAAGGAATCCAGCTTTGGTGACAAATTAAGTACCTTTTTCTCTGCTCACAAGAAAACCCCGACTCTACCAACACAAATGATAAGTGGCAGTCAAAGCAACATTGATATGAGAGGAAGGGTCAGATGAGCTGAGATTGTGCGGAGCTGAATGTGCTCTTTGTGAGTCCCACCACCGCGCACTCCTAGACTTTCCGACTGAATGTTCTCTGTCTGGTCTACAATTTGAATTAATTCCCATATTGAACATTTTTTGGAAACGCGGTAGAAAACATCAAAAAATACCTGCTACTTTGGTTCTGGAACCCAGACCGACAAACGGACGTGTTAAGAGCTTTATCCTGATGTCCTGACAGCGAGTGCTGGGGCAGAATGAGGTCATGCCGCATCTCATTCCTCACAGATGCCCTACCTCCCTCTGCTTCCTGCTGCTGGAGCGGGTCTGCCTCTGTGCTGTCCTTTGGGATCCCCTGGAACAACACTTTCTCTCTCTCTTTACAAAAAAATTAGAGAGTAGTGGGGAGGTTATTGTATGGACACTTGGTGAAGTGGAGGAACTTTCAGGGACAGAGACCCACCGAGGTCCAGCCAGGCAGGGTAGCCCTGAGCCGAGGACTTCACCTGTGGCCGAGCCTGATGGATTTCACAATAAGCACGTACCAAGGATGGGGCTCCTTCCTATTGAAAATGGAAAAATCGGCTCACACCAATTACAGTGTCTCATTGATGCAGCATCATTAGAAAATATGTTTGTAA
The DNA here is from genome assembly GCF_003265705.2 of Callorhinus ursinus. NCBI lineage: Eukaryota > Metazoa > Chordata > Mammalia > Carnivora > Otariidae > Callorhinus > Callorhinus ursinus. Next base: position 4,128,902 of record NW_027397142.1, on the reverse strand, counting down.
TTAAGTAAATTATCTAGGTAATTAAAATTTACCCATCTATAAAGAGGAGCGGATACAGTAGGGGGGTATGTGTTGGTTGGACACACAGGACTCTGATATATCAGAATAATTTCTTCAGTGGTTTCTAGACAGGTATGCTGACCTCAGCATCTTATTCTTTGCTCATCATCTTCCCCAACAGATTTCTTATCAATATAGAGCAAGTAAAAAAGAAGGATGAAAAATTTTCATCATTTGGCTAAATAAAAGCTACCCCTGTGGTAAACTGATCTCTCTCTCTTTCAGAAAAATAAAAACTGAGGGGAACTTCCTCAACCTGATAAAGAGCATCTCCAAGAACCCTACAGTTTATCTTATACTTTGTGATAAAATACCAAATTCTTTCTCCCTAAGATCTGGAACAAGGCAGAGATGTCCACCCTCACCACTTCCATTCAGCACAGAGCCGGAAGTCCCAGCCCCTGTAACGTGGCAAGAGAAGGGAAAGGAAGGCCTACAGGTTGGAAGAGAAGAAATGAGGTTGCCTCCATTTAACGATGGCATTGCATACACAGAAAACCCAAGGAACCTGCAAACAACTCTACAGCTAATAAGTGAAGCCATCGAGGTCACAGGAGACAAGGTACACATTTAAAAATCAATTGTATCTCTGTGTGTTAGAAGTGAGTCCGTGGATATCAAGAGTAAAGAAACAGTACCACTTACGATTGCTCAAAAAATGAAATATTTATGAGTAAATCTAACAAAACATGCATAGGACTTGGATGCTGAAAGGCATATCATGTTCTTGGACTGGAAGGCTCAACATAGTAAAGATGTCAAATTGTCCCTAAATTGATATGAGGTTTTTACACAATTCCTATCAAAATCCCAGCAAGATTTTTTTTGTAGATACAAGCAAGATTATTCTAAAATTTATACAAAAATGCAAATGAACTGGAATAGCTAAAAACTTTTTTTTTGTAAAAGGAGACTAAAGTGGAAAAATCGGTCTACTGATTTCAGGACGTACCACATGACGACAGTAACCAAGACCGTGTGGCATTGGCACAGAGAAAGAAGCACAGATCAGAGCAGCAGAGTGGAGAGCCCGGAAATAGACCCACGCAAATGTGCCTAGCTCGTGTTTGACAAAGGTGCAAACGCAACTGGGTGGAGGAAGGGCGGCCTTCCCTAAAGACGGTGCTGGAGCAATTGGATGTTCCTCTGCAAAGTAACAAACGTCAACCTGACTCCCTCACCTGACACAGAAGTGGACCATGGACTCAAATGTAAACTATGAAACTTTAAGAAAAACTATAGGAGATCTTCAGGATCCGAGCCAGGACAAAGTGTTCTTAGACTTGACACCAAAAGCATCATAAAAACAAAAGCAAAAAAATGATAAACTGAACTTGACATAAATGAAAAACTTGTGCAAGACTCTGTGAAAGGATGAAAAGACAAGCCATAGGAAGGGAGAAAATACTTGCAAACCACCCATCTGACAAAGGACTCCAGGGATGCAGTGAGCAGTGTGGGGACCACAGTTAGTAATACTTCATTAAATATTTGAAAGTTACTAAGAGAGTAGATCTTAAATGTTCTCACCACACGAGACATTTGTAACTATGCATGATAATAGATGTTAACGAGAGTCATTGTGCCAATCATCCTGAAATACATACAAATATTGAATCGTTACGTTGGACACCTGAAACTAACATAATGTTGTACGTTGATTGTACTGAAATTTTAAAAATGAAAAAAGGTAGACTATTAAAAAATGTGAAAACCCAACAGTCACAGCAACAACAAGAAAAAAACAATGAAGTTAAACTAAACAAAACCAAACAACCCAATTAGAAAATGGGCAAAAGAAAAGAGTAGACATGTCGTGGAAGAGGAGACATGGTTGGCAAATAGGCCTATGAGAAGACACCCAATGTCATTAGCCACTGGGAACATCAAAGCCACAATAAGAAACAAGCATACATCTGCTAGAATGGTTAAAATAGAGAAGAGTGACAACACCAAATGCTGGCAAGGATGTGGAGATCACTCTCACACCGCTGGTGAGTAGTAGAGCCACCCTGGAAGACAGTTTGCAGTTTGTTTAAAAACTAATCATGCTGCAAGAATTCTCAGTGAAATACTAGCAAATTGGATCCAACAGTACCTTAAAAGAATTATTCACCACAATCAAGTGGATTTACTCCTGGGCTGCATGGGTAGTTCAATATTCACAAATCAATCAGCCAATACACCACATTAATAAGAGAAAGAATAAGAATCATATGATCCTCTTAAATAGATGCGGAAAAAGCATTTGACAAAATACAGCATCCTTTCGTGATAAAAAAAAAACCCTCAACAAGTAGGGATAGAGGGAACATTCCTCAACATCATAAAGGCCATATGCAAAAAACCCACAGCGAATATCATCCTCAATGGGGAAAAAACAGAGCTTTTCCTCTATGATCAGGAACAAGACAGGGATGTCCACTCTCACCATTGCTATTTAACACAGGACTAGAGGCCTTAGCCTCAGCAGTCAGGCAATGAAAAGAAATAAAAGGCATCCAAATCAGCAAGGAAGAAGTCAAACTTTCACTATTTGCAGACAACATGATACTCTATGTAAGAAGTCTGAAAGACTTCTAACAAAAAATTGCTAGAAGTAACACATGAATTCAACAAAGTTGTATGATATAAAATCAATGTGCAGAAATCTGTTGCATCTCTATACAAAAATAAGGAAGCAGCGGAAAAGGAAATCAAGGAATTGTTTCCATTTGCAATTGCACCACAAACAGTAAGATACCCAGGAATAAACCTAACTATAGACGTAAAGTATCTGTACTCTGAAAACTATAGGTCACTTATGAAAGAAATTGACAAGGACACAAAGAAATGGAAAAATATTTCATGCTCATGGGTTGGACGAACAAACATAATTAAAATGTCTATACTACCCAAAGTGATCCGCATATTCAATGCAATCCTTATCAAAATACCACCACCATTTTTCACAGAGCTGGAATAAACCATTGTAAAAATTGTATGGAACCACAAAAGACTCCAAATAGCCAAAACAATTCTGAAAAAGAAAAACACAACTGGAGGCATCATGATTCTGGACTTTAAGCTATGTTACAAAGCTGTGATCATCAAGACAGCATGGTACTGGCACAAAAACAGACACACAGATCAATGGAACAGAATGGAAAACCCAGTAATGGACCCACAACTGTATGGTCAACTAATCTTCGACAAAGCAGGAAAGAATATCCAATGGAAAAAAAAAATCTCTTCAACAAATGTTGGGAAAATTGGACAGCAACATGCAAGAGAATGAAACTGGACCACTTTCTTACACTATACACAAAAATAAGTTAAAAATGGATGAAAGACCTAACTGCGAGACAGGAAACCATCAAAATCCTAGAGAAGAAAATAGGCAGAAACCTCTTTGACCTCGGTCATAGCTACTTCTTACTAGACATGTTGCCAGAGGCAAAGGAAACAAAAGCAAAAATGAACTATTGGGATTTCAAGATAAAAATTTTCTGCACAGCAAAGGAAACAATCAACAAAACTAAAAGGCAGCCTATAGAATGGGAGAAGATATTTGTAAACAACACATCTGATAAAGGGTTAGTACCCAAAATCTATAAAGAACTTATCAAACTCAACACCCAAAAAACAACCCAGTTAAGAAGTGGGCAGAAGACATGAATAGACACTTTTCCAAAGAAGACATCCAGATAGCTAACAGACACATGAAAAGATGCTCAATATCACTCAGCATCAGGAAAATCCAAATCAAAACCACCTCACACCTGTCAGAATGGCTAAAATTAACAACACGGGAAACGACAGATGATGGTGAGGATGTGGAGAAAGGGGAACCCTCCTACACTGTTGGTGGGAATGCAAGCTGGTGCAGCCACTCTGGAAAACAGTATGGAGGTTCCTCAAAAGGTTAAAAATAGAGCTATTTTACCACCAAGCAATCACACTACTAGGTATTTATACAAAGGGCACAAAAATAGTGATTAGAAGGGGTACATTCACCCTAATGTTTATAGCAGCATTATCAACAATAGCCAAACTATGGAGAGAGCCCAGATTTCCAACGACTGATGAATGGATAAAGAAGATGTGGCATATATGGTGGAATATTATTCAGTCATCAGAAAAATGAAATCTTGCCATTTATAACAACATGGATGGAGCTACAGCGTATTATGCTGAGTGAAATAAGTCAGGCAGAGAAAGACAAATACCATACGATCTCACTCGTATGTAGAACGTAAGAAAGAAAACAGATGAACATATGGGAAGAGGAAAAAGAAAAAAAGGAGAGAGGGGAACAGACCCTAAGAGACTCTAAACAACAGAGAACAAACTGAGGGTTGATGGAGACAAGTGGGTGGGGGATGGGTTAGGTGGGGGATGGGCATTAAAGAGGACACTTGTGATGAACACTGGGTGTTGTATGTAAATGATGAATCATTGAATTCTACCCCAGAAACCAATACTACACTGCATGCTAACTAACTAGAATTTAAATTAAAAAAAATAACATATTCAATATGATACCATTTTGATTATAGCCACCAAGGGCATTTTGTGATTTAAAAAAAAAAACATAAGAGCATGAAATTTGAATATTTTTAAAAGGGTTCATGGCAGGGGGCACCTGGGTGGCTCAGTCAGTTAAGCGTCTGCCTTTGGCTCAGGTCACGATCTCAGGGTCCTGGGGTTGAGCCCCGCGTTGTCGGGCTCCCTGCTCAACAGGGAGTCTCCATCCCCCCTCTCTCTGCCTCTCCCCCCAGTTCTTGCTCATGCTCTCTCTCTCTCTCTCTCGCTCTCAAATAAACAAAATCTAAAAAAAGTGTTCATGGCATAATAAAAGAAAAAGAGCAAAAAATAAAAAACTAAAAACTAATCATGTAACCACCATACAACCCAGCAATTGCATTCCTGGCTTTCATCACAGAGAAATGCAAAGACACCTTCACACAAAAACCTGTGCGCAAATGTTAATAGCAGCTTTATTCTTAATAACTCCAAACCGGAAACAGCCCTATGTCTAGTGGATGTCCTTCAGTGGCCCATCCACACCAAGGGATAAACTCAGCAATAAAAAAGGAGCTAATGATACATACAAACACCTGAATGAATCTTCAGAGAATTATGCGAAGTGGAAAAAAGTTAACCCCAGGAAGTTACACGCTACATGATTCTTTGATGTGGCCTTCCCAAAGTGACAGAATTACAGAGATGGAGGACAGATGAGTGGGCACAAGGGCTAAGGAGAAGGTGGGGTGGTAGGAAAGCGGGTTTGGCAATGTGAGCATCCTGTGCTGATGGGAATGTTCTGAGTCTTGGCCGCGTCAGGGACAACTCCCTGGTTGTGATATGTGCTCTAGTTTTGTAAGATGCCACCACTGGGGGGACTGAGTAAAGAGTACACAGGTGTCTGTATGATGTCTGCATTCTCTCTCAAACAAAAAGTCTGATTGAAACAAAAGTTGGGTGGCACAGTGATGGAACAAAGCTTCAAAGTTCTTGATGTTCAGAAGTGGGCAGAGCTGTTGTAATGCAAAGTCTCGTTTCTTCTGCTTTCACTTCCCGGCTCTCGTTCCTGGCGCTCGCTGTCCGAACTTGAGGGGTATGAGATGTGTCATCTCAGAACTGCCTGTAACTCGGTCCAACGGCAGTGACGCGAGCTCGGGTAAGCTGCCATCACTATGAAGCTGGGGTCACCATAGAGGTGACACCTGGCTGTCCACGTTCTGCTCAGCAGGCCTGCCTCGGACGCTTTCTGGGGTGGTGGTTGTTGTTCAAACACCCCGAGTACAGTTAGAGGACTGTTTTCTTTGCCAAATTTCCTGTACGGTTCTTGTTTTTCTTTGGATGGACGTTTAAGGCAGTGGTTGGTTTATCTTCATTTGCTATCAAAGTTTGGATTTGAACACAAAAAATCATGAAAGGTTCATAGGGAGCCGTCCTGACCTAGCAACTGGGCAAAGGATGCTGAGCATTAGGATTTGTAAGTGCGTGCCTTTAACATTCAACATTGTCCACTAATTTTCCGATTCAAGGTTAAATCAGTAAGTAGGGAGCATGGAAAGCTCTGATTCTTAGAACAAGTTTCCCTATGAAAAAGGAACCAGTTAACACCAGAAACACCTGTTAACACAAAAAAGTTGCCAACAACAGAACGTAGGAACCACGGTCTGCGCTGTTTTGAGGTGGGAGGCCGTTTGGTGAGCCTTCTCTACCACAGCAGGTGGGAGCAGAACCCTCTCCCCCTTCCAATCCCGAAATAAAGTTTTTTTTTTT